>NC_084566.2:5611624-5621624 GCF_033978685.3 Nerophis lumbriciformis
CCGGCGGAGGAAACTCATTTCGGCCGCTTGTACCCGTGATCTTGTCCTTTCGGTCATAACCCAAAGCTCATGACCATAGGTGAAAATGGGAATGTAGATCGACCGGTAAATTGAGAGCTTTGCTTTCAGGCTCAGCTCCTTCTTCACCACAACGGATCGATACAGCGTCCGCATTACTGAAGACGCCACATCAATCCGCCTGTCGCCCCGCCTGTCGATCCGCCTGTCGATCTCACGATCCACTCTTCCATCACTTGTGAACAAGACTTTGAGGTACTTGAACTCCTCCACTTGGGGCAAGATCTCCTCCCCGACCTGGAGATGGCACTCCACCCTTTTCTGGGCGAGAACCATGGGCTCGGACTTGGAGGTACTGATTCCCATCCCAGTCCCTTCACACTCGGCTGCGAACCGATCCAGTGAGAGCTGAAGATCCTGGCCAGATGAAGCCATCAGGACCACATCATCTGCAAAAAGCAAAGACAAAATCCTGCAGCCACCAAACCGGATCCCCTCAACGCCTTGACTGCGCCTAGAAATTATGTCCATAAAAGTTATGAACAGAATCGGTGACAAAGGGCAGCCTTGGAAACGGGTTCTACTTACTGCTGGCAATGCGGACCAAGTTCTGACACCGATCATACAGGGAGCGGACAGCCACAATCAGACAGTCCGGCGGCTTCTGGGATTCCCGCCACGACAGGCACCAACCACCTTGCGACCACAGCTCCAATCGGCCGCCTCGACAATAGGAGGTACAGAACATGGTCCAATGTCCATGGTCTCAATATCCAGTGCCTCCCTCGTGACATATTCAAAGTTCTTCCGGAGGTGGTAATTGAAACTCTCTCTGACAGGATACCCTGCTAGACATTCCCAGCAGACCTTCAATGAGTTTGGGCCTGCCAGGTCTGTCCGGCATCCTCCCCCACCATCGCAGCCAACTCACCACCAGGTGGTGATCAGTAGAAAGCTCCGCCCCTCTCTTCACGGGAGTGTCCAAAACACGAGGCCGCAAATCCGATGACAACTACAAAGTCGATCTTGGAACTGCAGCCCAGGGTGTCCTGGTGCCAAGTGCACATATGGACACCCTTATGTTTGAACATGGTGTTCGTTATGTACAATCTGTGATGAGCACAAAAGTCCAAAAACAAAACACCACTCGGGTTCAGATCCGGGCGGCCATTCTTCCCAATCACGCCTCTCCAGGTTTCACTGTCGTTGCCAATATGACAACATGTTGTTCCTTTCCCAAAATTACCTTTTTTACCGGAATTTCCAATCATTTTCTCCCCTTTGACAATGAATGGGAAATTTACAATCGACTGCACATCCCACATTCCTCATTCGATTTGAACTGTTCCAACATCCACACACTCCACTCACCCTGGACATTCAAGCATTTCAGTTCCGCTCAGGTGTATCGGCGGTTCGGCGGGATCACGCACATAGGAAAATTCCCATTCAAATGCAAATTGCAAATTCTAGTTAGCACTTATTTGGATCTTAGTAGATCAGGCTCGCCCGGAAAAGGGTGGAGTACCATCTCCGGGTTGGGGAGGAGACCATGCCCCAAGTGGAGGAGTTCAAGTACCTCGGAGTCTTGTTCACGAGTGAGGGAAGAGTGGATCGTGAGATCGACAGGCGGATCGGTGCGGCGTCTTCAGTAATGCGGACGCTGTATCGATCCGTTGTGGTGAAGAAGGAGCTGAGCCGGAAGGCAAAGCTCTCGATTTACCGGTCGATCTACGTTCCCATCCTCACCTATGGTCACAAGCTTTAGGTTATGACCGAAAGGACAAGATCACGGGTACAAGCGGCCGAAATGAGTTTCCTCCGCCGGGTGGTGGGGCTCTCCCTTAGAGATAGGGTGAGAAGCTCTGCCATCCGGGGGGAGCTCAAAGTAAAGCCGCTGCTCCTCCACATCGAAAGGAGCCAGATGAGGTGGTTCGGGCATCTGGTCAGGATGCCACCCGAGCGCCTCCCTAGGGAGGTGTTTAGGGCACGTCCGACCGGTAGGAGGCCACGGGGAAGACCCAGGACACGTTGGGAAGACTATGTCTCCCGGCTGGCCTAGGAACGCCTCGGGATCCCCCGGGAGGAGCTGGACGAAGTGGCTGGGGAGAGGGAAGTCTGGGCTTCCCTGCTTAGGCTGCTGCCCCCGCGACCCGACCTCGGATAAGCGGAAGAAGATGGATGGATGGATGGATGGATGGATGGATAGATCAGGCTGTCACGCCAAATTTCTTCCCCCTACAAAAACCTTTCCCCCCATTTACTTCCGGGGTTATTTCCTCTTACGTCATTTCCTCTTACTTACGTCATTTCCTCTTACGTCATTGACAGCGATCGATAGAATCCAAATCTTCTGAAAATGGTGGTGTCACTGAATGACATTTGTCTTTATCTTTCCCAGGGGACTTATGCCAAACACCAGCAGGCTTCGAAAAATTCCAGGCGGAGTGTTAGGGAAAATTTCAGGCGGAGTGTTAAGGGCCGCTGCTGGGAACTTCTGTCTTTGTGGTAACGTGCAAAAAATATTAATTAAAATATAATACTGTTAAATGTCTGTACTTTAAATCAACATTATTGTTGAAACCATTTCACTAATATTAATTAATATATAATACTGTTAAATGTCTGTACTTTAAATCAACATTATTGTTGAAACCATTTCACTACAATATTGTGTGTGCTGCTGTCCTGTGTCAAAGCCGAAGTGTTATCGATCGCTGTCAACGACGTAAGAGGAAATGACGTAAGAGAAAATTACCCCGGAAGTAAATGGGGGGGAAGGTTTTTGTAGGGGGAAGAAATTTGGCGTGACAAGGCCCCTGCTGTCTTAGAAAATATCCAGTTTGGTCAACTATGCCCAGAATTGTCACTGATATTAGACGTGCAATACCTTGAGCAAAGTCATGTTCATGCATGATTACTGCGTTTGTCTCATGTTCAATGGCGTGAAGAATCTGAATGGGCAAACACACACACAGGAATATGGGACACACGCAATCAGCCATCGCTTCCCACTGACCTACATCCCTCATTCTACTCAATTAGCTCTTCATCCATCCTTCCGTCCTCCTCCCCTCACGTTTCTAATCACTTCCTGCTACGAGTGGCGTGCCAGCGGGATAAGTGCGGAGGTTGCCGAGTGCACTTGGCTAAGTAGGCACCGCTCCAGCCTATTGTGGCACTTTCATTACACCACCACTCCACAGGGTGGACACGCAGCAGAGGCAAGACGCTGTAAAAACTGGGGCATTTTTTATTAAGAGTCGCAAAAGAATAGTGGAAAATTCAAGCAGCACATTACACACGTATAATGCCTCCAAGGTCTGCAGTAAAGTCCCACTTTAGGTTACTGGAAATGAATAAACACTTAAGTGAATGTGCAAACACAACATCTACACATAAAGTAGCTTTTAATAACTTCACCTGTGCAAGGACACCATCAACTTGAACAATGCGGTTATTTGCGCAGAGATCGCACTGATGATGTGCAAAGACGGGCAACAGAGGAGAAAAATGCCCTTTTAACCTTAATTTCAGTACTCTTATTGCAGTGGAGAATAATACACTCTGTTGATCAACTTGACATGCATTTGCATCACTAAGCAATGTGGTCTACATACAACACAAAAAGACAAAGATATGTTTCAAAGGGCCAATTTATTTCAGGCCAGAACAAATTGACAAAACTATTTTAAATAGCTGCAACATAACATACATAAGTAACAAACAGCATAATAACAACATAGCTGTAAACCAAGGAAGGCACACACTACATACACAAAGCCTAACCAGGCGTTTTTCTCTCTCAAGGAATTATGAAATAAAATCATGTCTGAAGCCCAGGACACTCTACACATTTCCCCAGTTTTAGTTTAGAGATAAGGAAAGATTGGCCTGGCCCACTAGCATCCCTCTTTATGTTTGTGAACTTTATAGTCTATACATTTAGAGTGATGTGATAATCAACCACTCTAGAAGTCAAGAATGAAAGAGTATATAAGAGAATTGACAGAGTGTGTGCACCTTTAGTGATGAATGATGAGCAGAGGCAGAGTTTGGAGTGTTTTCTTTAGCTCGCTTTCCATTTTTATGTACTTACTATCCTGGTGCCATTTGACGACCGGTATCATGCTAATTAGCTGCCTGAAAGCGGGTGACTCCACTGTAGAAATAGCCTGCATGTCTTCTAGCACGCACGCTGCAATGGCTCTATCAATGTTGTCCTGGCTAGCAGTGCCTCGTTAAAATCCAGCCGCTGTTGCTTAGCAGGTGAAGTGTGTCTCTCTTTACTAGTTTCGTCGAAGCATGTTGCTTTTTTAGCTGTTTCAGCAGATTTTAATTGCTAGGATAAGATCTTCGATCCAAGACACAACTTACATTTAACTAAAATATTATTTTCTTTGTGGTCGACAAAAGAAAAGTAGTGAGAATATCTCCATGTTAAGAAACTCTGCTTCGGCTTCGCGATGATGTCTTGTTAGTAAACACACACACACACACACGCACACACACACACACACACACACAAACACACACACACACACACACAGAGCGCGCCTCTTCTCCGTCACCTCTTCTGCAGGGCTCCAATAAAACACACTTAGATCTTCTCAGTTTCTAGCCGATACTACATAAAAAATAACGTAAAATAACGCAGTAACGCATCATGTAGTAACGGTAACTGAGTTACTGAATATAAAAAATAACGTGTTAGATTATTATTTACCGCCGAAAGTAACGCCATTACAGTAACGCGTTACTTTGAAACGTGTTAGTCCCAACACTGCTCGTGACTAAGTTAGCACATTTGTTTCCAAGCAAGGTGTTTGCATATGTCATATGAACTGCTACATGTATCACAAGTACCTTTGAATAACGACATCACCTGAATCACATCACAACAAGTCTATCGTAATTTATAGGCTATAAGCCGCTACGTTTTTTTCCACGCTTTGAACCCTGCACTTTATACAATGTATACTTTTACCGGTATACCGGTAAAAGTATAGTATTGTGGTACTAATGAATCAAAAACGGTACTATACTCTGTTTGAAAAGTACCGGTTCCCCATTTAAATATTTTGGTTTTTTTAACGGGCATGACGGCGCATCGTCACGTCGTGGCATTGCTGGTTTTACGAGCAGAGGAGCATGTTGGGCAGCGCACACACATGGAGTACTTACAAGCAGACACAGTGTGCAGACAGAAAAGGGAGAATGGACGCATTTTGGCTTAAAAACTAAAGATAAAGGTGAAGTTATAACATTGAAACGCCCTCAGGAAGAGGTGCTTTAAGACATGACTAGCTAGCAAGCGGCTAACATCTAATTCTAAATCACTAATCCTGGCCTCCATGTCCACAAATAAAGTAAGTTTCATTATCACTTGAGGACAAGGAATAGCTAAACATGCTTCACCTGCTCAGTGGCCTTGTGGTTAGAGTGTCCGCCCTGAGATCAATAGGTCGTGAGTTCAAACCCCGGCCGAGTCATACCAAAGATTATACAAATGGGACCCATTACCTCCCTTCTTGGCACTCAGCATCAAGGGTTGGAATTGGGGGTTAAATCACCAAAATGATTCTCGGGCGCAGCCACCACTGCTGCTCACTGCTCCCCTCACCTCCCAGGGGGTGAACAAGGGGATGGGTCAAATGCAGAGGACTAATTTCATCTCATCTAGTGTGTGTGTGACAATCATTGGTACTTTAACTTTAACTTCACTACACGAGGATAACAAAAGCTAGAGCTCTTGAATGTAAACAAATGCCATGGGTGGATCTACACCTGATTTCCACTGTAATGATACCAAGTACAATAGCGTGTCACGTCAATACTATGATTACATTGATATTTTTAATCGTCACAAAATCTCTCTTTTTTTTTTTTTAAATCATATTATGTTTATCCATCCCATCCATTTTCTACCGCTTATTCCCTTTTGGGGCCGCGGGGGGCGCTGGAGCCTATCTCAGCTACGGGTGTACCCCGCGGAAGGCGGGGTACACCCTGGACAAGTCGCCACCTCATCGCAGGGCCAACACAGATAGACAGACAACAATTCACACTCACATTCACACACTAGGACCAATTTAGTGTTGCCAATCAACCTATCCCCAGGTGCATGACTTTGGAGGTGGGAGGAAGCCGGAGTACCCGGAGGGAACCCACGCAGTCACGGGGAGAACATGCAAACTCCACACAGAAAGATCCCGAGCCCGGGATTGAACCCAAGACTACTCAGGACCTTCGTATTGTGAGGCAGATGCACTAACCCCTCTTCCACCGTGCTGCCCATATTATGTTTATAAACTCAGTAAATATGTCCCTGGACACATGAGGACTTTGAATATGACCAATGTATGATCCTGTAACTACTTGGTATCGGATTGATACCTACCGATTACATTTTAACAGAAGTGTAGATAGAACATGAACAGTAAATGAACAAGTAGATTAATAATCCCTTTTTACAGTTTGTCCCTCATAATGTTGACAAAATAATAGAATGATAAATGACACAATATGTTACTGCATATGTCAGCAGAATAATTAGGAGTCTTTGTTTGTTTACTTACTACTAAAAGACAAGTTGTCTAGTATGTTCACTATTTTATTTAAGGACTACATTGTAATAATTGACATATGTTTAATGTACCCTAAGATTTTTTGTTAAAATAAAGCCAATAATGCAATTTTTTGTGGTTCCCGTTATTTAGAAAAGTATCTAAATCAGGGGTCTCAGACACGCGGCCCGCGGGCCAATTGCGGCCCGTGAGACGTTATTTTGCGAGTTTATTATGAATGGCGCTTTACAGCGTCATACTTGCCAACCCTCCCGATTTTTCCGGGAGACTCCCGAATTTCAGGGCATCCATTCTCTCTCGAATTTCTGCCGATTTTCACCCAAACAACAATATTAAGGGCGTGCCGTGATGGCGACTGCCTTTAGCGCCCTCTACCACCTGTACAAACAGCGTGCCAGCCCAGTCACATATTGTATTTGGCTTCTACATATACACGTAAGTGTCTGCAAGACATACTTGATCAACAGACACACAGATCACACTGAGGGTGGCCGTATAAACAACATTAACACTGTTACAAATATGCGCAACACTGTGAACCCACACCAAACAAGAATGACAAACACGTTTCGGGAGAACATCCGCACCGTAACACAACATAAACACAACAGAACAAATACCCAGAATCCCATGCAGCCCTAACTCTTCCGGGCTACAATATACACCCCCGCTACCACCAAACCCCGCCCCCCCAACCCTGCCTCCCCCCCATTCAAAGAAGGTGAATTCCTTAAAAAGTGCATGTTATATTCTTTTAAGAAATCTTTTCTTGCGGCCCAGCCTCACCCAGTTTCTGCATCCAGTGGCCCCCAGGTAAATTGAGTTTGAGACCCCTGATCTAAATAAATGTTGGTATTGGTGCTAAAATATTGGTATCAGAACAACCCTCGTTGCCAATAAATTTTGCCTCGTCAAATCAAACCAATGAAATTGCTGAATGGGTCACGGTGGACCATAAGAGATGTTCAAATTAGATAAAACACACTAACACAATCATTCAGTCGGCCATTTAGCGCGTTATGGACTCACTTTCTTCATGGAGAAGAAACGACAAAACGCACCCCCAAAGCCTAAGAAGATCAAGACGGCCATTGAAAAAGGAAAAGACAAAGAAGACGACCTCTCGGGTATGTTATTGCATGCCGAGTTATAGGCACCCTCTTTTGTTACATTTGTCAATGTAACACAATTTCACGTTTCAGTGTGTACACCTGCGGTTTACAGACACAGAATGGGACTTAACATGTGTACAAAATAAAATCTATCCAAAATTTAGATGGGTGCAGCATATATTTAGGTGCGCTCCATTGCCTGGAAATGATGCTACATTTTGTCAGAGAGCCTATTGATCCCACTTTCCATCCTTGGGCACCATTGGAAATGCAGGTCAGGGAACAGCTCCAGTATTTGCACAAAGCAGAGTCGTAGATTAAAAGTACGGCTTTTGCCAGTTCTTAATGGTAACTGACACATGTTAGAATTAATACAGCGAAGTAGAAGTGATGGCACAAGCAAACATCTCGCTCAGCCCAGAGGGTGGGGAAGTCTTTTGTGAGTGCAAATATGTCCTTTTACTGCTGTCCAGCTCATTTGTGTTCAACAAAACTCTCCTCAAATTATGCTGGAATAAAGTCGATAAGCAGCCTCCTTTCATTGTTTTAAACCAGCTCTTCTTTATGTCAGGAAGACAGGTGAGAGATTAACACTCCAGACTGATTGGACCGGACAAATGAGGCCAGGGGGAAGGACGAGGGCGGTGGGGTTCTCGGGTTTTTGCCCAACGAAGCGCTCCCCCCCAGCCTTTTGCAGCAGGGACAGAATGAATTCCAGATGTCAAAATGATAAACAAATGGGTTGTCCTAACCTTATAAAAATGCAAGGCATTCAGGAGCACTTAAACCGGCTCCATGACTGTGGTCCATCTCCCTGAACCAGTCTAAAACCTTGGAATCATCGCGGAAATGTGGCGACAAGCTCAAAGGTCGTCAATCTTTCAATAACAATGGAGAACACGCACACGCACACACACACAGACACACACACACACACACACACACACGCGCACACACGCACACACACACACACACACACACAACGTTGAGGGTTCAGTTTGAATCCTAAGGTAGGATTTATACTTCCACTATTCCAATAGAAAGTCCAATGTCATCTTGTAGAATAGAATAGAATAGAATGCCTTTTATTGTCACTATACACAGGTACAGTGAGATTAAAAGTATCAGTGTGACAGTCTATAAATATGCAAAACATAGGAAGGAAAGAAAAGGTGCACATTCCAGTCCTGAGAACGAATGTTCTGAATGTGTTGTTTAAATATTATACAAACCCCGTTTCCATATGAGTTGGGAAATTGTGTTAGATGTAAATATAAACGGAATACAATGATTTGAAAATCATTTTCAACCCATATGCAGATGAATATGCTACAAAGACAACATATTTGATGTTCAAACTGATAAACCTTTTTTTTTTTTGGCAAATAATCATTAACTTTAGAATGTGATGCCAGCAACACGTGACAAAGAAGTTGGGAAAAGTGGCAATAAATACTGACAAAGTTGAGGAATGTTCATCAAACACTTATTTGGAACATCCCACAGGTGAACAGGCAAATTGGAAACAGGTGGGTGCCATGATTGGGTATAAAAGTAGATTCCATGAAATGCTCAGTCATTCACAAACAAGGATGGGGCGAGGGTCACCACTTTGTCAACAAATGCGTGAGCAAATTGTTGAACAGTTTAAAAAAAAAACTTTCTCAACCAGCTATTGCAAGGAATTTAGGGATTTCACCATCTACGGTCCGTAATATCATCAAAGGGTTCAGAAAATCTGGAGAAATCACTGCACGTAAGCAGCTAAGCCCGTGACCTTCGATCTCTCAGGCTGTACTGCATCAACAAGCGACATCAGTGTGTAAAGAATATCACCACATGGGCTCAGGAACACTTCAGAAACCCACTGTCAGTAACTACAGTTGGTCGCTACATCTGTAAGTGCAAGTTAAAACTCTCCTATGCAAGGCGAAAACCGTTTATCAACAACACCCAGAAACACTGTCGGCTTCGCTGGGCCTGAGCTCATCTAAGATGGACTGATACAAAGTGGAAAAGTGTTCTGTGGTCTGAGGAGTCCACATTTCAAATAGTATTTGGAAACTGTGGACGTCGTGTCCTCCGGACCAAAGAGGAAAAGAACCATTTGGATTGTTATAGGCGCAAAGTTGAAAAGCCAGCATCTGTGATGGTATGGGGGTGTATTAGTGCCCAAGACATGGGTAACTTACACAACTGTGAAGGCGCCATTAATGCTGAAAGGTACATACAGGTTTTGGAGCAACATATGTTGCCATCCAAGCAACGTTACCATGGACGCCC
>NC_084566.2:5626624-5716624 GCF_033978685.3 Nerophis lumbriciformis
ACAGTATACAGTTGCTAACTACAACTCTCTGAACAAGTGGGCTTTTATTTTGGTTGAGCTTGTGTTTCCGGGCAGACGGTGCAAACTGTGTTTCTGTAAATGTCCGTGGATGCTTGAACGCGTGCCAGCATGCACTTTAAGTTGGGATGTTTACAACTGTTTGTGACCCCCCCTCACCCCCATTCTGTCATCAAACGCTGAATCCAGAGGAGGAGAATGTGGATCCTCTTTGCCTTGAATGGATTTAGGTGTCCATTGTGTGTGTTGCACAGCACAGTGCAACACCCCTCCAGCTGCTGGACCAGTGTGGATTGATGTGAGACTGTGTGTGTTTAGTGTATTCGAGGAGAAATATCATCTTAAAGAAAAATGTCATTTAAAAACATTTGTACGCACGTACAACACTGAAGACCTTCAGTTTATCAGTGTGCGGATTTAAATTACCGTATTTTCCGCACTATAAGGCGCACCTAAAAACCACAAATTTTCTCAAAAGCTAACAGTGCGCCTTATAACCCGGTGCGCTTTATTACGATTCATTTTCATAAAGTTTCGATCTCGCAACTTCGGTAAACAGCCGCCATCTTTTTTCCCGGTAGAACAGGAAGCGCTTCTTCTTCTACGCAAGCAACCGCCAAGGTAAGCACCCGCCCCCATAGAACAGGAAGCGCTTCTTCTTCTACTGTAAGCTACCGCCCGCCCCCGGAAGAAGAAGAAAAAACGCGCGGATATCACCGTACGTTTCATTTCCTGTTTACATCTGTAAAGACCACAAAATGGCTCCTACTAAGCGATCCGGTTCATAAAAAGACGCAATCTCTCCATCCGCACACGGATTACTACCGTATTTCACAGCAACTGATATTCCTGTGAACCGCATTGTGGAACGGGAGCACGTACGGTGAATATTCGCACCACAGGGAATGAGAAGTCATCCTTCACTGTGGTTCTAGCTTGCCATGCTAACTTCCACCCATGGTGATATTCAAAAGGAAGACCTTGCCAAAAGAGACCTTTCCAGCCGGCGTCATCATAAAAGCTAACTCGAAGGGATGGATGGATGAAGAAAAGATGAGCGAGTGGTTAAGGGAAGTTTACGCGAAGAGGCCGGGTGGCTTTTTTCACACAGCTCCGAAGGCGAACACACCTTCACTAAGACGGGCAGACAGCGCCGGACGACATACGCCAACATTTGCCAGTGGATCGTAAATGCCTGGGCAGATATTTCGGTCACAACTGTGGTCCGAGCTTTCCGGAAGGCAGGATTCACAGAACAACAGCGACACTGACTCCCGATGACTTCGACGAGACGGAACCGGCCATTTTGGATACCACGCTTGCGCAACTTTTCAATTCGGACACCGAAGACGAAGAATTCGAAGGATTTACGAATGAAGAATAACTTCAGAAGGTGAGCGCTATGTTTATTTTGTGTGTTGTGACATTAACGTTCGAGCAACATTATGTTACTATTGCTCTACACCATTTTGAATTTTACTATGTTTGTGATTGCACATTTGCGTACATTTTGGGACAGAGTTGTTAGAACGCTGGTTTTCAATATATTATTAAAGTTTGACTGAACTATCTGACTGTTTTTTTGACATTCACTTTAGCGCAGCGTTTTTTTGACATTCACTTTAGCGCAGCGTAGGCGCGGCTTATAGTCCGGGGCGGCTTATTGGTGGACAAAATTATGAAATATGTAATTCATAGAAGGTGCGGCTAATAATCCGGTGCGCCTTATAGTGCGGAAAATACGGTATGTAATTGATTAAGTAAATAAATCAAACAATGTACTGATATGATCCACTTCAAGAAACTCTCCAAACTTAAAGTGTTTACAAAGTACAAGGAAGAAGAACCATGATAAACATTCTGAATTTATTTTATCCATCCATTCTTTTTCTACATAATCTTATTTATTTCACCATATGAAATAGAAACTTACTATTTATTTTTAATGATATTACTTATGGAGTACATTGTGAATAAATTGAGAACAGGAAGTGAACACAAGCGTCAGCTAAGGCTATGTAAAAGAAAAAAGGGTAGGATTAAATAAGCTCTGCTTCTTCCTACTCCTTTTTAAACATGTTGAATAGAGAACCTGGAAATTGTGATGTATCATGTTGTATGCATGCATGTGTGATGTATCATGTTGTATGCGTGCATGTGTGATGTGTCATGTTGTATGCGTGCATGTGTGATGTGTCATGTTGTATGCATGCATGTGTGATGTATCATGTTGTATGTATGCATGTGTGATGTGTCATGTTGTATGTGTGCATGTGTGATGTAGCATGTTGTACGCATGCATGTTCCAAATAAACTCAAACTGGAGTCCTCCGAGTAGTGCTTATATAATTTATGATGCATGGACTGTAATAATCCTCCCATCTCTCATGTGACTTTCCCAGGCCTGGTGTAGACGGTGGCAGCAACGTATTTCCCATGCAGCCTCACAGGAGGGTCTTTGTTCACCCTTTGAGGGTCCCCATGGCAGGGCTGTGCCCCACTCTGCTGACTCCACAATGGGTCTTTATGCTGCCAAGTCTCCCTCCCCCCGCCCCACCGTGCTTCCCTCCGACCAGGGGCACATGGAGGCACAGGGGGCATCATAGCACCAAAAAGGCTTGTAATGCCCAGACCTTCTCTCCTTCTTGTCTTTCTGACTCAAACCACAGAGTTAGTCTGAGGAGTTTATGAGTGGTGCCAAGTGGGTTCTGTGCTCTTCCTCACCCTATAGTTGACGCCACAAGAAAGGACCTGACTCGCTATTGATAGCACACCATTACAGGTCATTAGCACTAATGTTGAAAGTGGGCATCTTTCAGCAATAAAAGTGAGTCATGGCCTCGCACGCACACACAAGGAATGACACTTTCCGTGGAAAACGGTCACTCGAGTTGATGTTTGTGCAAATCATATGTTACTGATCATGGTGCTGGCACCAGCCCTGATGAATGGGCGGTCTGCTCAATGTGCCGTTGGCACATGGTCCGCTTTGAGAGAAGACCACATAAACTGCACACAGCCTGTCCCAATCCAAGAATACATCCTACACAATACATACAATGTAGGACCTAAGGTGACAAGTGGCAAGTGTCAAGAAGATCTGACAAGCACTCCGGGGCAGATCACGGTTCAAAGGCACTCGTGGTCCTCTGCTCAAGCCAACAAGTGGCAGTGCCAAGTGCCGAGGTTACCATGGAAATAGGACTTGAGGAGAGCTTTGCCTTGTTGTCCGATTGGAATCACTTTTGGATGAATCTGCAGCCATTATTACGCTCTCAAGGTCACCCACAGAGTAAACAAGTCATTTAAGGCTCAATCCTCCTTTGTGGACCAATAAAGTTAAATCTAAATCTAATCCCAATACTTCCCCATTGTTGTGCACATTCACATCAATCAAGTGGTGTCCGAGTTCTCCTTCAGGTGAGTTGGAAGGGCCAAGTGCTCTCTAAACGAAGCGAGCTCGGGAAAATTTCCCACAACACACTACGCCTGCTAAAAAGGATGTTTGAAAACAAACAAGGAGCAACCTACTGTAAGAAATACACCTAATTATTGAGTTTCAGAATAATGACGCTCATAGTTTTGTTCAGATGTTTACTCGTTGCTACTCCACGTAAATATTCCATCCATCCATCCATCTTCTTCCGCTTCGTTGATACTCCACGTAAATATTATGTTTTTTAATTGGTTGTTGTATTTTTTATCGCTTGTTAAAACGACCTATAACGACCTATACGGTCCAGTATATTTTGCTAAATGTGTCCGTCATGTCCTCATGTGTCATGTCTTTTATTTTTCGGACTATAATATGCAATAATGTTGGACTGTGCAATATATCCCAAATGGCCTCTTGATAAGTGCAATAATACTGGACTGTGAAACAGAATAATATGCAATAACCTGTCACCTTACGCCTCTGTCACTTATATACAAACCCCGTTTCCATATGAGTTGGGACATTGTGTTAGATGTAAATATAAATGGAATACAATGATTTGCAAATCCTTTTCAACCCATATTCAATTGAATGCACTACAAAGACAAGATATTTGATGTTCAAACTCAAACTTTATTTATTTTTTGCAAATAATCATTAACTTAGAATTTCATGGCTGCAACACATGCCAAAGTAGTTGGGAAAGGGCATGTTCACCACTGTGTTACATGGCCTTTCCTTTTAACAACACTCAGTAAACGTTTGGGAACTGAGGAGACACATTTTTTAAGCTTCTCAGGTGGAATTCTTTCCCATTCTTGCTTGATGTACAGCTTAAGTTGTTCAACAGTCCGGGGGTCTCCGTTGCGGTATTTTAGGCTTCATAATGTGCCACACATTTTCAATGGGAGACAGGTCTGGACTACAGGCAGGCCAGTCTAGTACCCGCACTCTTTTACTATGAAGCCACGTTGATGTAACACGTGGCTTGGCATTGTCTTGCTGAAATAAGCAGGGGCGTCCATGGTAACGTTGCTTGGATGGCAACATATGTTGCTCCAAAACCTGTATGTACCTTTCAGCATTAATGGCGCCTTCACAGATGTGTAAGTTACCCATGTCTTGGGCACTAATACACCCCCATACATCACAGATGCTGGCTTTTCAACTTTGCGCCTATAACAATCCGAATGGTTCTTTTCCTCTTTGGTCCGGAGGACACGACGTCCACAGTTTCCAAAAACAATTTGAAATGTGGACTCGTCAGACCACAGAACACTTTTCCACTTTGTATTAGTCCATCTTAGATGAGCTCAGGCCCAGCGAAGCCGACGGCGTTTCTGGGTGTTGTTGATAAACTGTTTTCGCTTTGCATAGGAGACTTTTAACTTGCAATTACAGATGTAGCGACCAACTGTAGTTACTGACAATGGGTTTCTGAAGTGTTCCTGAGCCCATGTGGTGATATCCTTTACACACTGATGTCGCTTGTTGATGCAGTACAGCTTGAGGGATCGAAGGTCACGGGCTTAGCTGCATACGTGCAGTGATTTCTCCAGATTCTCTGAACCCTTTGATGATATTACGGACCGTAGATGGTGAAATCCCTAAATTCCTTGCAATAGCTGGTTGAGAAAGGTTTTTTTTTTCAAACTGTTCAACAAATTGCTCACGCATTTGTTGACAAAGTGGTGACCCTCGCCCCATCCTTGTTTGTGAATGACTGAGCATTTCATGGAATCTACTTTTATACCCAATCATGGCACCCACCTGTTCCCAATTTGCCTGTTCACCTGTGGGATGTTCCAAATAAGTGTTTGATGAGCATTCCTCAACTTTATCAGTATTTATTGCCACCTTTCCCAACTTCTTTGTCACGTGTTACTGACATCAAATTCTAAAGTGAATGATTATTTGCAAAAAAAAAAATGTTTATCAGTTAGAACATCAAATATGTTGTCTTTGTAGCATATTCAACTGAACATGGGTTTAAAAGGATTTGCAAATCATTGTATTCCGTTTATATTTAACACAATTTCCCAACTCATATGGAAACGGGGTTTGTATATATATGTATATATATATATATATATATATATATATATATATATATATATCTTCTTTTTTTATCTTTTTTACTATTTATATTACTATATTATTGTGTATGCACCTTAGGGGATCTGCTCCAATTTCGTTGTTCTTTGAACCTGTTCACTGTAATAATGACAATAAAACTATTTATATTCTATTGTAAAGTAGCTGTAACTACACTATTTGTTTGATCAATGCAGAAAGAACAAACAGCACGGCCACGTTTTCAATTGTTTGTTAATTGTCTGTTTTCACCGCTCGTTAAAACAAGCCAGCTGCCGTAGGTTCTTGCTTGTTTTCTGCCACATCAGCTAAGTAGCATGATGCATTTTTTGAAAAGTCTGCACGTTACGTTCACTCTCTGCCGTCGCTTTGTGTCTGGAAACACGCGTCAGGCCAACGTTTTTTCCGAGGGTGACATGCGTCAATGATTCGCTTCTAAAAGGACAACAAAAAGGTCTGTTTTCTTCTGGATGTAGACAAGTGAAAGAGAAGAAGAACCCAAACAAAGTCTAACATCCCGTGCGACGGAGTCTTGAAGGTTAACAAACATTTGTCGCATCTGCTTTACGACTTTCACACTGCACTGTCAATACATTCATTATTCTGCCCTCGCTACTCGTTTGCAGCGTGTGCAGATAGTTAACAGCATGAAGAAAAAGAAGCTCTGGTTTTTGTTGAGGGTTGATGTTCCTTATTTTGAATTATTTTCCTTCCTCAGTTGTATTTCTTTACACTTCTTCCTTCATTTAGGTTTGTAAGACTGAGAATATAAACATAGAATAAACATAACTAGGGATGTCCGATAATGGCTTTTTGCCGATATCCGATATTGTCCAAGTCTTTAATTACCGATACCGATATAAACCGATTTATACAGTCGTGGAATTAAAACATTATTATGCCTAATTTGGACAACCAGGTATGGTGAAGATAAGGTACTTTTAAAAAAAATTAATAAAATGAAATAAGATAAATAAATTAAAAACATTTTCTTGAATAAAAAAGAAAGTAAAACAATATAAAAACAGTTACATAGAAACTAGTAATTAATGAAAATTAGTAAAATTAACTGTTAAAGGCTAGTACTATTAGTGGACCAGCAGCACGCACAATCATGTGTGCTTACGGACTGTATCCCTTGCAGACTGTATTGATATATATTGATATATAATGTAGGAACCAGAATATTAATAACAGAAAGAAACAACCCTTTTGTGTGAATGAGTGTGAATGAGTGTAAATGGGGGAGGAAGGTTTTTTGGGTTGGTGCACTAATTGTAAGTGTATCTTGTGTTTTTTATGTTGTATTAATAAAAACAACAACAACAAAAAAACAAATAAACGATACCGATAATAAAAAAAATGATACCGATAATTTCCGATATTACATTTTAACGCATGTATCGACATCTCTAAGGATAACCCTTAGGGGGACGTAGGTGCAAACGTAAACTATGCAGTGACGTAGAAAGTGGTGTCCCAGTTCCTAGGGACGATTACAAAGTTCTACCCTTTGTTGCTTCATTTCCAGGGTTTAGTGGTAGTGAGTAAGGCGTGGACATTGGGATTGGGCCAAAGTCTTACTTGGGACTCTCCAGTGTGGTCATAATAAAAGGTTGTCTTATCACGTTAGCCTCTTACCTCTCCACCACACCATCTCCACTCCAGCATGTAGCCTCGTCCACCACATTCTCCCCCTCGCACAGCATCTCCGGCAAGGCGGCGTAGAAGGACTTGTAGCGCTGCAGGTACATCAGAAACTCCCTGAAGAGAGACAAACGTATGAGCCAAGGGAAAAGAGCAATCATATTATTTACCATTTCTTGGCATGTGAATAAAATGTTTTTTGTGTCTTGAGCTGTCAAAGCCTTCTAAATCATAACCTCTGTATTTTAATCACCTCAATCAAACAATGGATTAGACCGTTCATAGTCTACCTTTTGAAGATTGTAATTGTGTCTATCGTGACTGCATGAAGTTCATGTAAACAGAAAGGACAAAGTAAAAGACTTGTTTCCAACAAAAGACTTCTCCAAAAGGATCAATGAAAAGCCTCACACTTCCTGCATGGTCATGAAGGGTGTATTTCACGCCACTGTCACCAGTGTAGCCTCACTTTGCCCTCTGCTGGTTGCTAAGTGACCTGACAATGGAGCTTGAGATGAATGGTCCACAGAGGGCTGGCTTTTTAGTTTGAACTTGAGACATCGGGCTGAGCCATAAACGTTGTTTCACTTTCACTTTCAATCTAAAAGTCAAGTTGTTATTCAGTCCAGTTAGCATTCACACTGTTATCATCATCATTTCATCAAAGACAAATAAAGACGATGTACATGATCACGTCCTCACTTACGGATTTTTAGTGTGGTTTGCTAGCTGCACTAAAGCGAACCAACAGGCCCTCCAGCGAGTGGTTAAAGCGGCGGGGAAAATTACAAGGACGATACTCCCAGAGATGAGTGCCATGTACACAACTCGCTGCCTAAAGCGAGTACACAACATCCTGAAGGACAGATACCACCCAGCACATGGCCTCTTCAACCTGCTACCCTCTGGAAGGAAGTATAGCTCGATTCGCGCCAGGACCACCAGAATGTCTCACAGTCTGTATCCCCAGGCTGTGAGACCGCTAAATGAACAGCCTGCCCCTTTGCTGCCCCGGACCATCTTATTACCTCACTCTTCACCACCTCAATAATTGTGCTCTGGACATTGCATTGCTGCAACATCAACGTAACACCCATCAGACATCTGACTGTTCCCACCCCCACGTCCTTCTTATCGCGATCTTCCTGACAATGCTAAAATGTAAACTATTGTCAACCTGCACATCAATGCAGTTTCTATGCCGCTGGACAAAGCTCAAACAAAATCTCGTTCATGTATGACTTAAGTGTTATTATGACAATGACAATAAAGGAATTGATTGATAGATGATATGGTTCAATGGTATCTCACATTTCAGCACACTCTTCTTAAAATCCAATCATAGTGAAAGTCGGATATACTTGAGAGTAGTCAGTGTACATCGTGCATGTAAGTATAGAGCAGGACCACGGATGGTTAATCCGTCATTTGGTAAGCACGTGTTTACTGGGGCTCGTCCCCGTAGCAACGCTATAATAACTGCCCGTAACTCAAGAGTTCATTGCTACGTAAGGCCAGTGATGGGCAAACTATTTGGTAAATGAAGTAAACTAAGCTACAAATCACTCCAGATTAAATGCAACTAAGCTACAGGTGAAGCTATCCCGGACAATTGTAGCAAGCCACACTACAAGCTACATGGCAAAAGTAGCTGGCTACATCAAAGCTACATTTAACAACATTTCTATCTATGTATACTATCAATGTTCATGTAACTGTACAAATATTACTATTAAATATCTGTCATTTAGCTGGGGACACTCTATAACATCCTCTAGGGGTCCCCACACCCCACTCTATGTATTTATTTAGTTTGCCTTTTCTTTGCCCCTTTAATGTTATTCATTTTCTCTACCTACAGTAAAAAAAAAACAACATCTATGTCTTGACAAAAATGATTTTTGTTTACTGAGTAAACAACTAAAAACTAAGGCATGGTTTTCTCTAAAGGAATACATTTGTCTAAATATGGTCAAGAACACGCACTATTGTGGGTTTCCTGCACGTCATCTTCATCACTAAAGGAAAACTATAATCTGCAGGAGAGAATTCCTCTGACATTTGTAGGTATGTGACTTTATTTTTTGAGTGGTCAGCTTGAAGCGTCCCTCTGTCTCCGACTCCTTCGTGGTCATGTGACATGAGTGTCTGTTATGATTATGCTTACTAGCTTCGATGACCCGCCTTATCTTGCTTCTGATTGGCCAGTCCGTGATGTTTGGCCTTAACCTCAGTCAATTGTGACTCATCATAGGAACACCAACCAATCATCATGGATGTTCTCCGTATGTATGCATCCAGCTCATTGGATTTTATACAGATTTTTTTGGCCTGGAATCACAGTCCATTTTTTCTCTTTGTAGCTTTGATATGAGCAACCTAGCTACATGCTCTAAAAAAGCTACTCGTTAAATAAAGTAGCTAAGCTACTGGCAAGCTGCTGGAAATTGTAGTTAAGCTACTTAGCTTAGCTACATGTAGCTTGCTACTGCCCATCATTACTAGGGGTATCCGATCCGATATTGATATCAGTCCGATATCGGCAACAGCCCACCCGCCCATCATCAGTCACATACACCAACAAACATGCACATACAAATGAAAGCATGGCTAAGAACAGAGGAGCCAGGTGATGAAACCATACTTGCCAACCTTGAGACCTCCGACTTCGGGTGGTGTGTGTGTGTGTGTGTGTGTGTGTGTGGGGGGGGGGGGGGGGGGGGGGGGGGGGGGTTGGCGTGGTTAAGAGGGGAGGAGTATATTTACAGCTAGAATTCACCAAGTATATATAAGAAATACTTGACTTCCAGTGAATTCTAGCTATATATATATATATATATATAAATAAGAGAAATACTTCAATTTCAGTGTTCATTTATTTACACATATACACACATAACACTCATCTACTCATTGTTGAGTTAAGGGTTGAATTGTCCATCCTTGTTCTATTCTCTGTCACTATTTTTCTAACCATGCTGAACACCCTCTCCGATGATGCATTCTGCTTTGTCTCCTTGTTGTGTGCGCAGTTGTGGACTACACTCTCTAAAAGCCATAGATGTTATTGTCACATATGCATGTACAGGAGATGGCAGTATTGTCCTGTTTAAGAGTGTCACAACATTTAAAGACGAACTGCTTTACTGTAGACGAAAACGTGACTGCTGTTGTTGTGTGTTGTTGCCGCGCTGGGAGGACGTTAATGAAACTGCCTAACAATAAACCCACATAATAAACCAAGAACTCGCCATCGATCATTCTACAGTTATAATGTGATTGGGCAGGCACGCTGTTTATATTGTGGGAAAGCGGAC
The DNA here is from genome assembly GCF_033978685.3 of Nerophis lumbriciformis. Classification (NCBI taxonomy): domain Eukaryota; kingdom Metazoa; phylum Chordata; class Actinopteri; order Syngnathiformes; family Syngnathidae; genus Nerophis; species Nerophis lumbriciformis. Next base: position 5,637,137 of record NC_084566.2, read on the forward strand.
GTGAAAACAGGCTGTCGACACGTCACTCAGGTCCAAATGGATCTAGAGGGGGTGTGGCCTCCATTTCCGCCTCAATTTCGGGAGAAAATTTGTCCCGGGAGGTTTTCGGGAGAGGCGCTGAATTTCGGGAGTCTCCCGGAAAATCCGGGAGGGTTGGCAAGTATGGATGAAACACTATCACGGGACCTGTCTGCACCAGGAGGTGGCCACATCACGGGCAGGATGTGAACACAAAACGCATACAAATAGTAAGAACTATAATGCAAAATAAAGAATAAAATGTGAGTAACAAAATACATGTCCAGTAAATAATAAATGAATGGAACAAAATACAATCTAGCATAAATACTAAGAATAAAAAGTAAAGAATGAATGACATTGATAAAATTAATAAATATAAAATAAAACTTGTTTTTTTTGCAAATATGGACATTGATATCAATATCGGATCGGTACAATAGGCAATAATGGCTGTGTTGACCATTTCTCAAAGACAGTAGATTGACAACTCTAAGTACATCCCAGTCTCATTTGTACACTATTGACCCTTGAGAGGCTCAAATAAAAGGGTTGCTGAAATGTGACGGCTGTACTCACTTTTAAGTGCGACTGCAAGTTCCACATTCGTGTCAAAAAAAAGAGCACCTTTCCAGAAAAGGAAACGTGGGTCTTGCTTTTATTTTGAAGGCCTGACTTTGCCGGCAATATATGTATATATATATTACATGAAAGTTAGAATACTGGAGAAACATGGTCAACTATTCAAATGGAAAAGAAGGACATAATACGACAGTTTTGGTAGCTATGACCGTTTCTTGAGAGGCAGCATGAGTCCTCAGGTCCTTCTCAAATACAGAAACAGGCTACAAGCAGAACCCAAAGGTTTGGAAGACATGACAAAGCTCATACAAGTCTCAGTAAGAGTGTGTGAGATGTTGCCCAGATGGCTGCATGCTTACCTAGAAAGGGTTCTCAGACTATGTTTATTGTTCTTGGAGGGTTTCAGTGGGGGTGAGCTGGGAATGATGGGAGTTGGAGTCCAGGTGAGATTGTTGCAAGCAATGAGGATGCAGGGCAAGTAAAATGTGTGGTGAGAGACAGAAAACAGAAACACAAGTCGGTCATGACAACAGAATCAGGAGAAGACACCCGTGCACATGCAGAAACATACTGTATCACTTCTTTGTCGCCACATTTTCAAATACAATGGCTGATTTATGTTAGACAAGTACGGAATTCATATTTCTTCCACCCTGAAGTGAAACGTAAATGTTGGTCTAGTTTCTTTTTCAGCTGTGCAGCAAACGTCTGTAAAGTGGTCAGCTCTCACACGCGCTCTGGGCGGCGTTGGCAGCCTTTAAGGAGCTCTGGACTGTGTTGCCGTGCCATGGTGGCATTGCCAGGCAAGACCTGACAGCTTGGCTGGCATCAACACTCTAATTCAGGGTTTGGGACAAGGTCAGTGCTGCAAATGTGTGTCGTACTATTTCAATGGAGGCCAGCTGCTGTTAAGATTTGGTGGTATGGCTGTCTGGGTAAACAGGAAATTGTTGGTTGGTTGGGATTTGGCCGAGTTTATACTGCCCAGAGGCCAACACGCCAGTGCCAGCTGCTGGGATGGTCTGCTTCAAAGGCCAGGTGGGGGCCATGAACCGCGCCAGTGTAGGGATGGACAAGATGGTTGTGTGTTTTCATATCCATCGCAAGGGATAGTCAATTGTGTTCCAGCAAAGACACACAATTCTGTAAATTTAATAGGGAACAAATAATGTTTTCTCTAAAGTATTTCTACAAGAGGTTTTAAATGTAAACGGATGGATATATTTGAAAAATAAAAAATACAATATTTATGAATATCTTTAAAAATAAACAATATAATATTTATGGATATATTTAAAAATAAACAATATAATATTTAGGAAAATTAAAAAAAACCAATATCATATTTAAGGATATATTTAAAAATAAACACTATAATATTTATTTATATATTTTAAAATAAACAATATAATATTAATCCATCCATCCATTTTCTACCGCTAATTCCCTTCGGGGTTGCGGGGGGCGCTGGAGCCTATCTCAGCTACAATCGAGCGGAAGGCGGGTAATGAATATATTTAAAAATAAACAATATAAGAATTATGAATACATTTAAAAATAAACAATATAATATTTATGAATGTATTTAAAAATAAACAAAATAATAATTATGAATATATTTTAAAATAAACAATGTAATATCCATCCATTTTCTACCGCTTATTCCCTTTGGGGTCGCGGGGGGCGCTGGAGCCTATCTCAGCTACAATCGGGCGGAAGGCGGGGTACACCCTGGACAAGTCGCCACCTCATCGCAGGGCCAACACAGATAGACAGACATATGTACGAATATATTTAAAAATAAACAATATAATATGTATGGATATATTTGAAAATAAAAAATACGATACAAATATATTTAAAAATAAACAATATAATATGTATGGATATATTTAAAAATAAACAATACAATATTTAGGAATATTTTTTTAAACGAACAATATATTTATGGATATATTTAAAAATAAACACTACAATATTTATCAAAATATTTTAAAAGACATAATATAATATTTATGGATATATTAAAAAAATAAACAATATCATATTTATGAATGTAATTAAAAATAAACAATATAATATTGATAGATTTTAAAAACAAACAATATCATATTTATGGATATATTTAAAGATAAACAACATAATGTAATGATATTTTAACACACAATTTCATGATTATTATTCGTAAAAAATATTATGTTTTTATAATTTGCACAAACTTCTTCATTTTAATCGCATGTAAATCCCCTCATGGATATAATAGTGTCATATAGGTCATAAAACTATTTAAAAAATATGTTTAAAGTACATTTTACCTATGTAAAGCATGTATGAGTAAATATAAAGTGGATTAAAGTATAATATTATTTTTAATTACAATAAAAAAATATTATTTATTTATTATTACTTGCATGTAATTATTCACTATTATTCAACATATAAAACTACTACTATTACTACTAATATGTTGCCTTTCAAATATAGTGGCTACACTACATCGCAGATTTTGGGGGGATATTTTTTTGAAGCATATTCTACAAATTTTGGGATCCAAAATTAAGCATAAAGCATCCAAAATGGCTAAATGAACTAAACATTCTTACAATTACTATATATATTATAATATTATATATTTATTTACATTGCAATCAGCGTAATTATTATGAAACTCCTGTCATCCTACCTCCTCAAATGGGCGAGCTGCCCGAGCCACTGCTCTGGCAGAGGTTTCAAAGGGGCAGCAGAAGGAAACGGGGTCGACGAGGTCACGCTGGAGGTTGGGACCCCCGGGCTGGTAGGCTGCATGCCGGCAGGCGCCCCGGTCGACAGGCCACACACCTTGTCTACCTGTGGGGAGGGCAGAGAAACACACACTTGTTAGGCTAAGAAAACGCGGAGCAGCAGGGGGTGACCTCCATAAAAGCAGCTGACACCTGCTCACTTGAGATCGGCCTAACTGGAAGGTGAAAATTCCTTACGAGCGGTCTTACTTTTAGACCCAGTGAGCAATGCTGGGTCCTGAAAGAGAAACAAAACAAAAACAAACGGCAGTCAAGCCGGGAGTTTTTACACATGCGGAGAGTAAAGGCAGAACATTCCACTACCTCACGGAGGCCAACACACGTGCAGTTGGCAAAGGTCTCAAGTGGGCTGTTACAGCAAGCGGAGGCATTCCACTCCACCAGAGTTGTTGTTTCAAACCACAATCAATGATTCCTCATTGTCTTAAAAGCCTGTGAGGAACATCGTTCGTGCTCCTCAATTACGCGATGCCTTTTACGTTCTTGCCTCCATGACTCCTGGCACTGAGCAGCGGGTGAATGCTGACAGAAGTGATGAGTACAAGGAAATACTGTACATAATTACAGTTACAAGTAGGAATAATAATTAAATCATGTGTAACCGGGCGCAGCAACCTTTTTGAAATTGAGAGCTACTTAATGGCTACTGAGTCACACGAAGGGCGACCAGTTTGATACGCTCTCCTGAAATAACACATGTGCTCCATTTGCCTTTAATTATACATTCTTAAAGGAGCCATATGTAATAATGTCATGTCAAGTCATCACTAAATGGCCCTGATATGTCAAAAGGCATTAATAAATCATCTTCTTTTCCAATACCTCTATAACTGATAACAATAGTTCATATGCTGATTTCTAAATTAAATTTACAGCCCCGAAATATTGTTATTGTTTTAATTCCGATGTCCCCCCCTCCACCGTTTGACCTATTAGAAAGCCTGAGTGTGTCACATCCAGGTTGCCATCTTGGTCTGGCTACTGCCACTGGTAAAGTTACTAAACATGTCAGACCTTAGTCAATCTAAAAGTTACCATTCTCAACTTATTCATGACAAAGCCGGGAACAAAACCAAGATTTGTATCAGGGATACCTTTGAAAGATTTAGACCATTGAAGATTTTTTCATCTGACGCCAAACTTGCTAATTTCCTCCTTGATAGGTAAGTCAGGCATTTACCTTTTCTTATTACTTGTAATACAAACCCCGTTTCCATATGAGTTGGGAAATTGTGTTAGATGTAAATATAAACGGAATACAATGATTTGCAAATCCTTTTCAACCCATATTCAATTGAATGCACTAGAAAGACAAGATATTTGATGTTCAAACTCAAACTTTATTTTTTCTTTGCAAATAATAATTAACTTAGAATTTCATGGCTGCAACACGTGCTAAAGTAGTTGGGAAAGGGCATGTTCACCACTGTGTTCCATCACCTTTTCTTTTAACTACACTCAATAAACGATTGGGAACTGAGGAAACTAATTGTTGAAGCTTTGAAAGTGGAATTCTTTCCCATTCTAGTTTTATGTAGAGCTTCAGTCGTTCAACAGTCCGGGGTCTCCGCTGTCGTATTTTACGCTTCATAATGCACCACACATTTTCGATGGAAGACAGGTCTGGACTGCAGGCGGGCCAGGAAAGTACCCGCACTCTTTTTTTACGAAGCCACGCTGTTGTAACACGTGCTGAATGTGGCTTGGCATTGTCTTGCTGAAATAAGCAGGGGCGTCCATGAAAAAGACGGCGCTTAGATGGCAGCATATGTTGTTCCAAAATCTGTATGTACCTTTCAGCATTAATAGTGCCTTCACAGATGAGTAAGTTACCCATGCTTTGGGCACTAATGCACCCCCATACCATCACAGATGCTGGCTTTTGAACTTTGCGTCGATAACAGTCTGGATGGTTAGCTTCCCCTTTGGTCCGGATGACACGATGTCGAATATTTCCAAAAACAATTTGAAATGTGGACTTGTCAGACCACAGAACACTTTTCCACTTTGCATGAGTCCATCTTAGATGATCTCGGGCCCAGAGAAGCCGGCGGCGTTTCTGGATGTTGTTGATAAATGGCTTTCGCTTTGCATAGTAGAGCTTTAACTTGCACTTACAGATGTAGCGACCAACTGTATTTAGTGACAGTGGTTTTCTGAAGTGTTCCTGAGCCCATGTGGTGATATTCTTTAGAGATTGATGTTGGTTTTTGATACAGTGCCGTCTGAGGGATTGAAGGTCACGGTCATTCAATGTTGGTTTCCGGCCATGCCGCTTACTTGGAGTGATTTCTCCAGATTCTCTGAACCTTTTGATGATATTATGGACCGTAGATGTTGAAATCCCTAAATTTCTTGCAATTGCACTTTGAGAAACGTTGTTCTTAAACTGTTTGACTATTTGCTCACGCATTTGTTGACAAAGGGGTGTACCTCGCCCCATCCTTTCTTGTGAAAGACTGAGCATTTTTTGGGAAGCTGTTTTTATACCCAATCATGGCACCCACCTGTTCCCAATTAGCCTGCACACCTGTGGGATGTTCCAAATAAGTGTTTGATGAGCATTCCTCAACTTTACCAGTATTTATTGCCACCTTTCCCAACTTCTTTGTCACGTGTTGCTGGCATCAAATTCTAAAGTTAATGATTATTTCCACAAAAAAAAATGTTTATCAGTTTGAACCTCAAATATGTTGTCTTTGTAGCATATTCAACTGAATATGGGTTGAAAATGATTTGCAAATCATTGTATTCCGTTTATATTTACATCTAACACAATTTCCCAACTCATATGGAAACGGGGTTTGTACATGGAAATGGACATTTGGTATGTAAACTATATTGTCCAATACAGTCTATGATCTTGTCTAACAAAGATAGTATGTTCCTACAATCAATGTTAGCATGCTGGCCCGGTCAATGACACATGACATATAGGCTAACGAGGGAAATATATGCTAGTTAGCCTGTATGTTCATGTGTCATCCAAATGACAGGGCAAAATATATTTTGGACAAATAAAGTCTATGTGGATATGGGTAGTGCCAGTGCCTATTTCCTTCTCAATATGCTGATACGCTGAGGAAATCGGTTCCAACATTAGTCATCATGGCAATGTGAAACGTATGGAGACATCCAAATAACATGATAAAATAATTCCTCATTGGTGTTTGCATATTGTGGACTACATGTACCAAGTTATATGGCAATCTGAAAGGTTTTAAACATAGCCTATAGACCAGTGGTTCTTAACCTTGTTGGAGGTACCGAACCCCACCAGTTTCATATGCGTATTCACCGAACCCTTCTTTAGTGAAAAATAAAATGCTGTTTTTTTTTCAAATTCAAGACAAAGTTATATGTTTTTGGTAACACTTTAGTATAGGGAACATATTCTAAGTAACAAAGACTTAATTTAGAGTTATTTGGACACGAGGGGAAAATATCTCACCCTTTTTGTAAGGGGCGCCGGAAGTTGGCAGACCCGTCAGCGATCCTAGTCTGTCTCTCTGTAATGTTTGTCCTATCTTGAATAGGATTGTGCTAAAATGTTAATTTCCCCTCGGGATTAATAAAGTATTTCTGATTCTGATTCTGATATTCTAAGTAATAAAGACTTAATTTAGAGTTATTTGGTTAGGGTTAGGGTCAGGGTTAGAGGGTTAGGGTTATAATAAGGCCATGCCGAATAAGGCATTAATAAATACTTAATGACTAGTTAAGAGCCAATATGTTACTAATTTGCATGTTAATAAGCAACTCACTAATGGTAAATATGTTCCCCATACTAAAGTGTTACCATGTTTTTTTACTGGTGCATAAAATGAACCGTGCATGAACATCACCTTGTTCAAACAACAAAACCAACACAGTGCATAAACTCACAACAAATTACACACCTGCAAACCAGTCAGCTGTTGCCGTATCCGTAATACGCCGATAGGGAGAAGTTTGTATTTACACGATGAGTCGGGTATGTTTTGACTTCCGTCGAACCCCTAAGGCCGACTCACCGAACCCCTAGGGTTCAATCGAACCCAGGTTAAGAACCACTGCTATAGGCATACCTTGGTAAACTGTCTCCTCTTTAGTTTTGGGCGTAAGCATGTTTTGCTTTTTTTCACCAGTATAACCATTGCTAGCGTTGGTTGTAGTTAGTTTTAGTCTTTGTTTTCTGACAGTGCTGACAATAACCATATGATTGCCATTTGTTTGTCTTTAGAGTTTTGGCGGCAGGTACGGCCCGAGAGTCTGTTGAAACCTGTCGGCCATTTTTTCTTAATAATGATCTGGCAGCAGCCAGCGTCATCTCACAAGACCCTCGGGTGCCGTAAATGTCAATAAAGTGACGAAAGTGACATCTTGGTGAAGATTTATAATCGATCATTTTTAGGTCTATTTTTAAATGCCTGGCTGGCGATGGTCTGACACAGCCTCCGCCATTGACCGCTAGCTCGCCATCCACGTAGTGGGCATCCCTGTTCTAAACAGTCAGCTGGAAAAAATCAGGTCACAAAAAAATCCAATTTGGGCCACTTTGGCCTGCAGTGTAAACAAAGTAATTGACAACTTCTCCGTCTGAAAATGCCTTCTTCTTTATCGAAAAATCTGGAGCTCTAAATGTCCATAGTGGATCTGTTAGATCCACTATGGACTGGAGTTTCACTAATATGTTAGATCCACTATGGACTGGAGTTTCACAGTATTATGTCAGACCCACTCGACATCCATTGCATTCGGTCTCCCCTAGAGGGGGAGGGGGGGTTACCCACATATGCGGTCCTCTCCAAGGTTTCTCATAGTCATTCACACCGACGTCCCACTGGGGTGAGTTTTCCTTGCCCTTATGTGGGCTCTGTACCGCGGATGTCCTTGTGGCTTGTGCAGCCCTTTGAGACACTTATGATTTAGGGCTATAGAAATAAAAATGGATTGATTGATGAGGCTTTGGGTGCTTTTTGTAACTTCTTTGCCGGTTTTGTGAAAGAAAGACTGTCGCTTACCCAAAGCTGCCTTTGGCTCACAGGCTTTTTCTGCCCCTGGGGGTAGTTAGCATGGTAGTTACCACTAATGAACATATTTTATTATCATTTTAAAATCTATATAAATACAAAAGAAAAAAGAATAACAACAGAATTAAAATAAAATATAGACGCAGCTCACAGTCCTGCCGGCGACGATTTGGGGACGACCTGGTGCCAGCTGGCCCTGATGTATAATAACCAAATACTTATGTGGAATTCATTGTTGGTCTCTCTATGATGTCCAAATGACACATGTTCATAATAAGGATGCAAAAATTCATTGATTAAATAAATTCATTCCATTAAAAAAAACGATATTTCATGGCTTTGAAGATTTGTTTAATGAGTAATGTATGCAGACATTGTTTTGGCAACAGCGATGCACCTCTAGGTAATATAGGTGGCACTGCAGGTGATGGGTGTGTGTGTGTGTGTGTGTGTGTGTGTGTGTGTGTGTGTGTGTGTGTGTGTGTGTGTGTGTGTGTGTGTGTGTGTGCAGAGAGACTTGGCTCAAAGATGAGGGAGAAAGAGACCAAAGGGCCCAAAGAGGAGGAGAGAAGTTGTCCATCGTTGTGCCGTCATTTAAAAGTGGAAAAGAATACCCAGCCTTCTGCCCAAGTGCAGCTGGGATAGGCTCCTGCAGATTGGTGTATAAAGAGTATGGCCAACTAAACAGGTGCCATGTTTACTACCAAGGACGTGTGCGGCTGTGCCAGGATGCATGCTATTGCTGTTGTTTAGACGTTAGTCTTTCTGACAAAACAAAACAAAATAGTGCATCGATATATAGTTCTAAACATGCTCCAGCCCATAAACTTACAATAAAACATGCTTTTATTTTACACTACATTCCTGCAGTGTTTCGTGACCAGCAGGCACTCTAACACAACCGATAGCGCAATAAATGTAAAAAAAAACACAGATCGACCAAAAAACAAACTTATTACCCTCATTTTTCCAACATCTTCATTAGCTTTGGACCAACAACCACGGAGAAGTTTAGTGTGAAGTATGTCAACTGTGGTGTCTGCCTGCAATGTAATCCTTATATGTATCACTCACTATGTATTATAACTCATCTTTCTCTTTTCTAACATGCTAAGTGAATACTTTTGTACTTATTTCCCATATTTATGCATATCAACTCAGATATGCATGCTAACAACACTTGCGAGCAGTAGAGATTATGCAGTGTTTTTTTTTTTTGTCCAGACCGTATTTTGCTTTATTTATTATTGACATTTTTTTAATGAGATTTCCAGCTCATTTTCTCATCTTTTATTACACCGCAAATTTGGTTTATTTTACCCTTTCAATGTCCGTCTATTTGTATTTGTGTTTGACTTATTCTTCTGCTGCTACTGAATTGCTTTATTTTAGTTTTACTGAGATTCAAAGATAGTCTGTTTTTGTCAAACCATCTCTTAAATATATCAATTATATTATTGGTTTTAGCTGCTGTGTGTTCTCTCCTGAACAAAACGCAGACGTTGTCGTGTGTTTTCTTGGCACAAGACGCTGTAATGCAAGACCTGGGCATTCTGCGGCCCGCGGGGCCACATCCGGCCCTTTGTGCGTCCCTGTCCGGCCAATAATAAATTACAAAATAAATTTAAAAATGTATCTATGTCGAGCGTGCAATACAACGGTGCTGCTTTTTTTTTGAAAAGCGTCATTTGTATTACTTCCGTGTGGACGTATGCGCGTGTGTGATTGTGAGTGAATGTGAACAGCGGCAATCACAATATACAAAATAAAGTTTAAAAAAACATCTATGTCGTGCGTGCAATACAACTGTGCTGCTTTTATTTTGAAAAGTGTTATTTATGGGCGTATGTCCGTCCGGGTGTGAAGGTGCACAGCGACAAGTGATGACACGCTAAAAAGAGAAAAGTTGATGACGAATGCCGTGTTTCCAACAAGACATGGACTGCCAAGTATTTCTTTACAGAAATTAAAGGTAAAGCCGTGTGCTTAATGTGTGGTACACATGTTGCTGTGTTTAAAGAATATCATTTGAATCGCCACTACACGACGAAGCACGAGGAAAAATACCGGAATCTGTCTGATGAGGAGCGCGCAAGGGAGGCCGATGCGTTGATGGTAAAACTGCAAACCCAACAAGGACTTTTTGCCAAATTTCACACCCCCAGAGATGCAGCCGTCAGGACAAGTTTCGTCACTTCTCACACAATCGCCAGAAAAAGTAAGGCGTTTTCTGACGGAGAGTTTATTAAGGAGTGCTTATTGGACTCTGTTGCGCTTTGACTGTTTTTCGCTGGCTTTGGATGAGAGCTGCAATGTACGTGACACCGCCCAGCTGCTCATCTTCTTACGTGCGATAACTACAGACTTTCAAATCACGGAGGAGCTGGCAGCCATGCAGTCAATTAAAGAGACAACCACAGGTAATGACTTGTTCACATAGGTAAATGCGTGTTTGGACATGTTAGGACTGAAATTGGACAAGCTGGCGGGTGTGACAATCCAATCCAATCCACTTTATTTATATAGCACATTTAAACAACAAAATGTTTCCAAAGTGCTGCACAACAATATTAAAAACAATATTCAAATATTATCCATAGCTCCACCAATGACTAAATATAAACAAAAAATAATTACATATAAAACCAATATAAAAAACAATATAAAATAAATATGATTAAAAACGATTTTTAACAACAGATTGTTGTCCAAATCTGACGGGGAAAAATGTTGGATAATGCAGGATAAAGTGACAGAAATGAACCCTGTGCAGAAATGGACATGTTTGCATTGTATTATACATCAGGAAGTGTTGTGTAAGACAGTGTTAAAAATAAAACCATCAAAAGCAATCTGCTTTTGTATAAAGTTAGGTTGAATTAAATTATTATTATTATTATTATTATTATTATATATCTCACGGTATATCAAAAATAATATTGAGCAAATTTTAATTGAAATTTTGTCGATGTGGTCCTCCAGCAGTGCTCGGGTTGCTTATGCGGCCCCCGGTAAAAATTAATTGCCCACCGCTGCTGTAATGGGAGGCTCTCCAGTGTTTGACGACGAACCTTCATTTGTCTTCTTTCCAGATTGTGGGGAAAGCCATGTCAAATATTTCCACAATTCTCGCGGGTGGAGCAGCTCCATGATGCACAACAGGGCATTTATACGCGTCGAAAACTAACGAGGAAGCGCCGCAAACACACAGCATCATCTCAAAGTTGGTAGCAGTCATGGAGCCCTGTGGTCCCCTGAGTGCCTTTTGACCAATCATTGAGGAGATGGCATTAAACTGAGTTGACTATGCTGTGTCTCTCTATACACCACTCTGGTTTGTGGTAAAATATGACATTGTTACAAGATATCACTAAATATAAGACAATCACGCTATTTATTTCCCATTTTCCGACAGGTTTTTGATAAATAACGGACTTGAATGTTTACCACTGACCATATTACAGCTGGCATCATAACTCCTCACTTTGCTAACTCGTCCAACAATCGGGACACTTCTTTCTCTGTAGCTGTCCTTAGGCGTATGTGAGTGACAGTAAGATAAGCTCTGGCTCACTTTTCTCGGAAAAATACGATACAGCAATTTCACCACAACACCTAGTCGCCAATGTTTTGCCGTTATGAGCACTAGAAAATAGAGATGTCCAATAATTAGGGATGTCCGATAATGGCTTTTTGCCGATATCCGATATTCGATATTGTCCAACTCTTTAATTACCGATACCGATATCAAGCGATACATACAGTTGTGGATATTAACACATTATTATGCCTAATTTGGACAACCAGGTATGGTGAAGATAAGGTACTTTAAAAAAAAAAACAAAAAACAAATAAGATAAATAAATTAAAAACATTTTCTTGAATAAAAAAGAAAGTAAAACAATATAAAAACAGTTACATAGAAACTAGTAATTAATGAAAATTAGTAAAATTAACTGTTAAAGGTTAGTACTATTAGTGGACCAGCAGCACGCACAATAATGTGTGCTTACGGACTGTATCCCTTGCAGACTGTATTGATATATATTGATATATAATGTAGGAACCAGAATATTAATAACAGAAAGAAACAACCCTTTTGTCTGAATGAGTGTGAATGGGGGAGGGAGGCTTTTTGGGTTGGTGCACTAATTGTAAGTGTATCTTGTGTTTTTTATGTTGATTTAATTAAAAAAATAAAAATAATAATAAAAAAACATGCCGATAAAAAAACAAAACGATACCAATAATTTCCGATATTACATTTTGACGCATTTATCGGACATCTCTACCAATAATGGCTTTTTTGCCGATATCCGATATTCCAATAATGTCCAACTCTTAATTGCTGATTCCGATATTAACCGATACCGATATATACAGTCGTGGAATTAACACATTATTATGCCTAATTTTGTTGTGATGCCCCGCTGGATGCATTAAACAATGTAACAAGGTTTTCCAAAATAAATCAACTCAAGTTATGGAAAAAAATGCCATATTTATTATTGAAGTCACAAAGTGTATTTTTTTTTTAACATGGCTCAAAACAGCAGCTTGGAATTTGGGACATGCTCTCCCTGAGAGAGCATGAGGAGGTTGAGGTGGGTGGGGTTGGGGGCGCGGGGTTGAGGTGGGGGGTGGGGGGCGGGGGTAGCGGGAGTGTATATTGTAGCGTCCCGGAAGAGTTAGTGCTGCAAGGGGTTCTGGGTATTTGTTCTGTTGTGTTTATGTTGTGTTACGGTGCGGATGTTCTCCCGAAATGGGTTTGTCATTCTTGTTTGGTGTGGGTTCACAGTGTGGCGCATATTTGTAACAGTGTTAAAGTTGTTTATACGGCCACCCTCAGTGTGACCTGTATGGCTGTTGACCAAGTATGGATTGCATTCTCTTGTGTGTGAAAAGCCGTAGATATTATGTGACTGGGCCGGCACGCAAAGGCAGTGCCTTTAAGGTTTATTGGCGCTCTGTACTTCTCCCTACGTCTGTGTACACAGCGGCGTTTTAAAAAGTCATACATTTTACTTTTTGAAACCAATACCGATAATTTCCGATATTACATTTTAAAGCACTTATCGGCCGATAATATCGGCAGTCCAATAATATCAGACATCCCTACTAGAAAATGATCCTGTTGAAATACACAACATAATACATTGTTTTTAATAATATTTCTCACATTCCACATTATTTTTGTACTATTTTTAAGACACCCGTTTTGCAGTATTTTGTATTTGGACTATTTTGTAACAATTGTTATTTTGTGTGCCAAAGCCGGGGAGGGGGGGGGGGGGGGGGGGGGGGGGGGGGGGGGGAAACTGACGAGATGGCAAAGAGAAAACAGTTAAATGCACAAACAAAATAACTTTGTTTCTTTTTTAAGACCAGGCATAAGCAGCTGAAATGTTTTTCATCAGAAAGCGTGGGTTGCCAGGATGCTAAAAATAAACTTTCCATGCAGCCCGTTTAGTCAACTCTTCCTCTTCTACTCTTTCATTTCAAATAATTAGTTCTTGACAAGTGTAATATCATAACGAGGTCATCTGCATTTTACAGTTTGTACTTCATTCTCATTCTCCTTGGGTGCTTTTTTTTTTTTTTTTTTTTACTTTATTCCACTCTGGTCTTAAATCCTCTTTTGAGGCCGACGCAAGGCACGGGTAAGGTTGTTTTATTGCATTAACCTTAAACCCCACTGGACCCATAAAACACTCACATGTGCTGGAGCGGCTCCCAGCCACACATGTGAGTGCCACACATGTGAGTGCAAACATTCCACACACACACACACACACACACACACACACACACACACACACACATACACACACACACACACACACACACACACACACACACACACACACACACACACACACACACACACTCTTGTGGCAGCAGACAACAGATCGAGCGTAGCAACTGTGAGACGATGGAGCCTATGGAATCCGCACGTTAAGCCAAACACTCTTTGCACGTGTTCCTCCGCTTGATTGCCTCCAAATAATCTGCACGTGTTAGGCATTTAATTTAAAGATTTTTGGTATCGGTACATCAAACATCAAGTACTAAAGCCATAATTGTCGGCGGTTAAGCAGTGGATTAGTGAATATTCCCGGAAAATAGTGCAGTGTTGGTCAAAAAGTTATTTTTTTACAACATTAGTCCATTTTCCCACAGAAAACACAGCTTACTCATTCTAAGGTCGCGATCTCCGAAAGGTTTGCGTGTGTTAAAAATACGTGCAAATCGGAGAGCACACGCAAAACTGACATACTGCACTAGAGGATTGCATCTCTGCCAGGGGAACTGCACTTTTTTTGGAATTTTGCCTATCGTTCACAATTATTATGAGAGACATGACGACGGACGTATTTTTTTTCCATTGCGTTCTAATTATTAAATAAAATGGGAGCTCCACTATTCCGCCCATAAAATCCAATAAATAACCGTTCAAAAAGCGCCAACAATACTCTATTTACATTTTGTGACTTGAATATTAACCAAGTATTAGTGATATTGTTATTGTAAACGCTAACAAACTATTTCTAGCGGCGTGATCACTACAGTGTGTTCCTATGTTGACATCATGGAGTGGTCTGCTGCTTCCTCGCTTCCCTGCTCCTTGTAAGTTTATTCTAAATCATAAATCATGCATCTAACCTAAAATATCGGGACACTTTGACAGCCATTTCGGACCTGGAACTGACGAGGACGACACAAAAAGCGCTTGTCGCCCCCCCGTTTCTTTGTGAGGATTATGAGTTATTCTTCTTCTAAATGGGAATACGTGAACATCCTAGCAGTCGGCATCCTAATGACAGCAGACATTGTACAGTAAGTGATGTTTTATTAAGTTTGTTGGCTTTCACGAAGTCTGCAGGGAGTAATAATCAGTGATGAAGAAAAACATTTATGTCGTGATGCGTTTTTGAAATTAATGTGCCACGTATGGTCAAAATTATCAAAATACGTAAACATTAAATGTTATCAGAAATGTTACTACATTACATATATACTTACATCATATATATATTACATGTTATTATAAATGTTACTACATTACATATACGGTATACTTACATCATATATATATTACATATTATAAATGTTACTACATTACATATATACTTACATCATGTATATATTACATGTTATTATAAATGTTACTACATTACATATATACTTACATCATGTATATATTATTATAAATGTTACTACATTACATATATACTTACATCATGTATATATTTCATGTTTATATGAATGTTACTACATTACATAAATACGTACATCATGTATATATTACATGTTATTATGAAAGTTACTACATTACATATATACTTACATCATGTATATATTACATATTTTAAATGTTACTATATTACATATATACTTACATCATGTATATATTACATATTATGAATGTTACTACATTACATATATACTTACATCATGTATATATTACATATTATGAATGTTACTACATTACATATATACTTACATCATGTATATATTACATGTCATTATGAATGTTACTACATTACATATATACCGGTACTTACATCATGTATATAATACATGTTATTATGAATGTTACTACATTACATATATATTACATCATGTATATAAATCCCTAATGAAGGTGTTTGGATGTTTTTAGGGGCTCTGTAGGCAGAATTGAAAGGCTCTCATAGGCTCCATTGTAAGTAGATTTGATCACATTTATAACAAAAAAAATCCATCCGTCGTCATGTCTTTCATAATAATTGTGAACATTCCAAAAAAAAGTGCAGTTCCCCTTTAAGGGAACAATACAACCTTGACACAAAACACAAAATAACCAATCCATTCAGCATGTCTGTGTTCATGAACATGCAAAATATATGGTAACCGCCACAATACTAGGAGAGAAATCGCAAATATAAATTATCAGCACACGCAGTGTGATTCATTAGGACTAAAACTATTTTGCGCCTTTATTTAGTATGTCTAGGAAGGACGTTTGGCTGGCGGTTGCGCAAAGGTAGCAGTGAGAAAGGAGGCGATGTGTGTTTGTCAACATACAAACCCCGTTTCCATATGAGTTGGGAAATTGGGTTGGATGTAAATATAAACGGAATGCAATGATTTGCAAATCATTTTCAACCCATATTCAGTTGAATATGCTACAAAGACAACATATTTGATGTTCAAACTGATAAACTTTTTTTTTTTTGCAAATAATCATTAACTTTAGAATTTGATGCCAGCAATACGTGACAAAGACGTTGGGAAAGGTGGCAATAAATACTGATAAAGTTGAGGAATGCTCATCAAACACTTATTTGGAACATCCCACAGGTGTGCAGGCTAATTGGGAACAGGTGGGTGCCATGGTTGAGTATAAAAACAGCTTCCCAAAAAATGCTCAGTCTTTCACAAGAAAGGATGGGGCGAGGTACACCCCTTTGTCCACAACTGCGTGAGCAAATAGTCAAACAGTTTAAGAACAATGTTTCTCAAAGTGCAATTGCAAGAAACTTAGGGTTTTCACCATCTACGGTCCATAATATCATCAAAAGGTTCAGAGAATCTGGAGAAATCACTCCACGTAAGCGGCATGGCCGCAAACCAACATTGAATGACCGTGACCTTCGATCCCTCAAACGGCACTGTATCAAAAACCGACATCAATCTCAAAGGATATCACCACATGGGCTCAGGAACACTTCAGAAAACCACTGTCACTAAATACAGTTCGTCGCTACATCTGTAAGTGCAAGTTAAAGCTCTAGTATGCAAAGCGAAAGCCATTTATCAACAACATCCAGAAACGCCGCCGGCTTCTCTGGGCCTGAGATCATCTAAGATGGACAAGTGCAAAGTGGAAAAGTGTTCTGTGGTCTGACGAGTCCACATTTCAAATTGTTTTTGGAAATATTCGACATCGTGTCATCCGGACCAAAGGGGAAGCGAACCATCAAGACTGTTATCGACGCAAAGTTCAAAAGCCAGCGTCTGTGATGGTATGGGGGTGCATTAGTGCCCAAGGCATGGGTAACTTACACATCTGTGAAGGCACCATTAATGCTGAAAGGTACATACAGGTTTTGGAACAACATATGCTGCCATCTAAGCGCCGTCTTTTTAATGGACGCCCCTGCTTATTTCAGCAAGACAATGCCAAGCCACATTCAGCACGTGTTACAACAGTGTGGCTTCGTAAAAAAAAAGAGTGCGGGTACTTTCCTGGCCTGCCTGCAGTCCAGACCTGTCTCCCATTGAAACTGTCTGGCGCATTATGAAGCGGAAGCTCTACACAAAACAAGAATGAGAAATAATTCCACTTTCAAAGTTTCAACAATTAATTTCCTCAGTTCTCAATCATTTATTAAGTGTTGTTAAAAGAAAAAATGATGTAACACAGTGGTGAACATGACCTTTCCCAACTACTTTGGCACGTGTTGCAGCCATGAAATTCTAAGTTATTTATTATTTGCAAAAAAAAATAAGGTTTATGAGTTTGAACATCAAATATCTTGTCTTTGTAGTGCATTCAATTAAATATGGGTTGAAAAGGATTTGCAAATCATTGTATTCCGTTTATATTTACATCTAACACAATTTCCCAACTCATATAGAAACAGGGTTTGTATATGGACAGTCAAAAATAAAAATATTAGTTTGTCTATTCAGCAATATCATTTTATAATTTGATAATTGCTGGATGACTTTAGGGGCTGATTAAAACAAATGCAATTGATGCATTATGATGTCCACTGGCATCTTTTTAATGGCGTTCGTGTGTTCATACATATGGAAATAACGTTTTGCAATATGCGCCAGGAACATTAGTTCTGCATCTTCAGCACATAAAAGAAGCGGGTTCCGTTGTAGATGCCCAGCAGGACTGCTTCTAAGATGCTTCTCTAACAGCTAGCCGGGACAACCCAGCGGCCTGCTTAGCAGCGGCGCTAAGTACCACTGCCAGCCACTTGTAAGGGAGATAGAGGCAGCCCCACATCAACACAAGATTGGCTGACAACCAGTCTAAAGTCTAGACCGTTATTCTGATTTCATTATCACTCAGTCGTGAGCACCTATTATCATCACCATAATTATTATCATCAAATCACTATTGTTATCATTTACAATGGATTTAATACTTGTGTGAGGCATATTTAGGGCTTTAACTTGTGTTTCAATACATTAAGGGCCTGATTTACTAGTATTGCGCGTACTAAAACACATGCAAACCTGATAGCACATGCAAAACTGATCGACTAAACGTGTGCAAAGTGGATTGTGTCTGTTAAGTAAGCAGAATAAGGCGTGCTATCCATTTTGCCTCTCTGTTTTCATTAATATGCAACCTTTATGCTGATCACCAATACTGTGAGGAAAAGATGCAAACATAATTGTTTAACATGCAATGTGATTCATCAACATCCATCACTGTTTTGCGAGCACTATTTTGCGTTTTATTTAGCACGTGTCAGAAGGACTTGCAAACTGACCGTTTCACACACGTCTGAAGGATCAGTGCTCGCGCTGCACAGGCAGATGAGAATCCTCCAACCTACGTGTTGACATTTTAGACCGTCAGAAATAAAAAAAATATTAAACGTTTTGTCTTTTCAGCAAATTCCTTTTATAATTTTATATCTGCTGGGACGGCGTGGCGCAGTGGGAGAGTGGCCGTGCGCGACCCGAGGGTCCCTGGTTCAATCCCCACCTAGTACCAACCTCGTCATGTCCGTTGTGTCCTGAGCAAGACACTTCACCCTTGCTCCTGATGGGTGCTGGTTAGCGCCTTGCATGGCAGCTCCCTCCATCAGTGAATGTGTGTGTGAATGGGTAAATGTGGATATGTGTCAAAGCGCTTTGAGTACCTTGAAGGTAGAAAAGCGCTATATAAGTACAACCCATTTATTATTTATTTATGACCAGTAGGGCTGATTAAAACAAAAATCAATTGATGCGTTGTTAGTGTCTGCTGGCATTTTTTTTTTACATTGTTTATTTATTTAGGAAATATATTACTGTAATATATTTTTCCTACATGAAAAGACGTCTTTCATTGTGCATTTTCTTGCGTTTGAGTCATTCCAGACGCACAAAAGCACTGGTGATGCGATCCACAGCCTCGCACAGAATTAAATGTCAGTGTGCATATGTTTTTTCTTTTCTTTTCTAGATTGCGATTCAAAAAGGTGTTACAGATTATAGATATGTGCTGCCGGTTCAACACATCGCACACACAGGGGGGAGCATGACAACATGAATGTGCAGAAAATAATTGTGTCCATGACAAAAGTCCTGTATGCACGCAAAATCCTCATTTAAATAAGGCGGTCTGCGCCACTATTCGATTGCACACACAGTCTTAGTAGATAACACACAACATGCCCATTTATAGGACACGCTATTAGAATTTTTGCTGTTTAGCGTGTGGTCTGTAGATCTTAGAAAATCGACCCTAAGTTTTGCGAGTGAACAACGGTAATTGAAAAGAGTCGTGGACAAAGTAATCTAATATTAAGTAACACTCACTTTCTTGGCAATCTTTGCATCCTAATTACTCATGACAGAGTTGGACTGTTTCCTGTCTGCACTCTTATTTTCTTAGTTTGACTTCCTGTGTTTCATGTTTTGTGTCTACTTCACCTATGCAGGTTAGTCACCTGCTCCTGATTGACAAGTTTAAGGGAAATAGTTGAACTAAACGAGGCTTTTAATGATGACCATTGAAATTGCACTTTTACCATGGGAAAAGCTCTATGTATTAAGTATATTAAAAAACAACAAGTGTTTTACCTATTACAAGTAAAAAAAAAATTAAAAAAAACTTGCGTCGTCTAGGTAATAGTTTGACAACCAAACTAAACAAAAAAGACTCCCTGATAAAGTATGATAAATTGAGTGACAATGTATTTAATAGGTACACATTTGAAAATGTATTCATTGGAGGACTGATGTTTGATTCATGAAAGTTAAACATACAGTATATGATGCCGTCAGCAAACAAACTAGACTTTTACCTTGTTTTGGGTTGTTGGCTGCTCTTGAAAACGAAGGATTCTTTCTGTTAAGTTGTTTTATCATCGATGTAGTGCTATTGTCAAATACGAGCGCAAACATTTCACCACCGTGTCTTTTTCCGTTTTAAATGATTGCAAAACTTTTGACAGCTTCTCTTTTCCTCTTTGAGCCCTGTGTTCTCTTTCTCTCTCTTCTTTTTTTTTTTAATTAAATCAACATAAAAAACAAGGGATACACTTAAATTAATGCACCAACCCCAAAAAAACTCATTCCCCCCATTTACACTCATTCACACAAAAGGGGTTGTTTCTTTCTGTTATTAAATTTCTGGTTTCTACAATATAAAAACAATACAGTCTGCAAGGGATACAGTCCTTGAAGCACACATGATTGTGTGTGCTGCTGGTCCACTAACATTTTCATTAATTACTATTTTTTATGTAATTGTTTTTATATTGTTTTACTTTCTTTTTTTAATTCAAGAAAATGTTTTTTTTTTTTTATTTATCTTATTTTATTTTATTAAAAAAAAAAAAAAGGACCTTATCTTCACCAGACCAGGTTGTCAATGAAATTAGGTTGTTTAAAGGGTTCTTAAAACCAGGTCCAGTCCAGATTATGTCCAGCAACACACACCTTCATTTATGTACACTGAAAATTAGGGAACACAACAGATTGCATATAATCTATAAACAAAATAACATTTTCAAAATAAGCATTTATGTACAGTCCAGATTATGTCCAAGTCGGACTCAGCAACACACACCTTCATTTATGTGCAAACAAATTAGGGAACACAACAACAGATTGCATATATGACTTATTTTTCTCTCTCTTCTTTGAGCCAGCTCTCTCGACATGCCGCTGCTCCCGCCACACACACACACACACACACACACACACACACACACACACACACACACTCTCACACACCACCTGCAGCGTAATATACGTCACGGTAGGTATAGCGCTCTATTTGAACGGCCTCGATTTTATAAGGTGTATTAATTAAACTTATTAAACTGCTTAATCCACATTGGTGCAACCTGTTTGTGCCATCAAATATTATTTTTTAGCTGCACATCGCCTCCCGTCTCTGCACCCTGGGATCATGCCAGAGGCTTAAGCACGCTCGACCATAATATTTTGATTTGAAAGGAGAATGTTAACGTCAAGAGAGCATGAGGGTTGCAGTGCGTCGAAATATATATTTGTATGGACATCCCAATAACTAATGGCTATATAATCTCAAGAGTTACAATATATAGGAAGTCTTTGTGTGGGTAATTTAAAAAAAACTGAAAAACGGCACCATGGAATTACACCAGTTTATTTTCATTTTTTTTGGTGGTACAAAATGGATGGATAGTAAAAAAGGATTACGTGGTGTATCATAATATTAATAGAGGTTGTAGAAAGCTTACTCAATAATAAATAATTAATAAATAAATAAATTGTGCAGTATATGTGATACATTCTACCTTAAAGGCCTACTGAAACCCACTACTACCGACCACGCACTCTGATAGTTTATATATCAATGATGAAATCTTAACATTGCAACACATGCCACATGCTTACTAAAGTGCAATTTTAAATTTCGCGCAAAATATCCTGCTGAAAACGTCTCGGTATGATGACGTCAGCGCATGACGTCACGGATTGTAGAGGACATTTTGGGACAGCATGGTGGCCAGCTATTAAGTCGTCTGTTTTCATCACAAAATTCCACAGTATTCTGGACATCTGTGTTGGTGAATCTTTTGCAATTTGTGTTTCATTGTTTACATTCCCGGAAGATGACAGTCAAGCTTTACCATTGGCCTGTGGAGAACTGGGACAACAGAGACTCTTACCAGGAGGACTTTGAGTTGGATGCGCAGACGCGGTACCGTGAGTACGCATGCAGCTGCGGCTTCCAAACATTTGATCGCTTGCCCGTACATGCGTGCCGCTATGTGCATGTCACGTACGTAACTTTGGGGACTTTGGTGAAATATATGTGCTGTATGAACTTTGGGGAGGTGAACGGTACTTTGGGCTGTGGGATTGAGTGTGTTGTGCAGGTGTTTGAGTTGTATTGGCGGGTTATACGGACGGGAGGAGGGAGGTGTTTGTTATGCGGGATTAATTTGTGGCATATTAAATATAAGCCTGGTTGTGTTGTGGCTAATAGAGTATATATATGTCTTGTGTTTATTTACTGTTTTAGTCATTCCCAGCTGAATATCAGGTCCCACCCGCCTCTCACAGCATCTTCACTATCTGAATC
This sequence comes from Nerophis lumbriciformis, assembly GCF_033978685.3. NCBI lineage: Eukaryota > Metazoa > Chordata > Actinopteri > Syngnathiformes > Syngnathidae > Nerophis > Nerophis lumbriciformis. The sequence goes on from NC_084566.2 coordinate 5,659,846, forward strand.
GCTCCCACTGCCCTCTCGTCCTTCACTCTCACTTTCCTCATCCACGAATCTTTCATCCTCGCTCAAATTAATGGGGAAATCATCGCTTTCTCGGTCCGAATCACTCTCGCTGCTGGTGGCCATGATTGTAAACAATGTGCAGATGTGAGGAGCTCCACAACCTGTGACGTCACGCGCATATCGTCTGCTACTTCCGGTACAGGCATGGCTTTTTTATCAGCGACCAAAAGTTGCAAACTTTATCGTCGATGTTCTCTACTAAATCCTTTCAGCAAAAATATGGCAATATCGCGAAATGATCAAGTATGACACATAGAATGGACCTGCTATCCCCGTTTAAATAAGAAAATCGCATTTCAGTAGGCCTTTTTGAATAACAATGATAAAGACTACATAAGTAAAACTATTTAAAATGGTTAGAACATCCACTTTTTGTCGTGAAATGTAGTCATTTCATCTCAACATGATGGCTGCATGTTCACCATTGTTATGGAGTCGGTGATACAGTGCTCACCTGCATCCATCTAAAAATGTAGTTCAAACGTGTAAAAACAACACCATATAGTGCAATAATTTAGTGTTTTAAACCTCCAATGACGAATAGGCAGTCATGGATTCATGTTGACCGTCTGGTGGGACACTGTTTACCTCTCAGAAGTGTTTGTGAGTTTTTGTATACATTCACGAGACAAAACGTCGTTTCTGATGCCCCCCCCCCCCCCCCCTGTCCTAATCCATATTGTTTCTCACCTGCCAGAGTGTGACACTTTGCTATTCTTAGAGACAAAAATGTAAACATCCTGTAAAAATACAGCCGTCAACAGGAGGTCATTCCCAGTTCTGTTTGAACTACCGCCTTATTTTCACAGCGAGCACTTCAAAGCTTGAAGAAGTTATCGGCCAAAGCCTGGCCAGCGAAACAAAACACAAATTATTTGTGCGCTTAAACAAACACGTTTGTACATAAGGGAGGGGAGAACGCAGCGTCCTTGCAAGGAAAACAGACAAACTTGTTGTTTTGGGAAAGGCAGATATGTGGTCTCTCATGACAACATAATCCTCAGAGCCAATAGAGTGACATCTTGAATTACGAGCGGGGCAGAATATGACTATAAATCAATTATCCCTTGACCTGACGATGGCGTGAGAAGGAAAATCCCATCGGGGTGAGGCACCGTGCCACCTGTTTGTTCTTGTTATACCTTCACAATTTCAGTTATTTGCTAAAGCATTCCTTGTGTGATTGCCTGAAGGACAGCGACTGACGAAGGGCTGGACGGATGTTGCAACATGGAACTGCAACGCTCGACATACATGGATGATGTTTTACAGTCCACATGCATGACGCCGCTTCAATACAGACGTGTATTTAGGAGATTTGGGGACGAATGTGTCGATATATCTCTCATACAGTAAGTGTGTCTTCCTGAGGCAAGTGTGTGTAAGAAGAGCTGAGCTGGAGAATGAGCTCCAGCGAGGCCATCCCTCCTCCAGGGGAGTATTGCCTTACAGATAGCAGTGGTGGTCTTGCCTTCCTAGTTTATTTATCAAGGGATTACCCGCTAAAGCTGAGAGAACTTTCTCAACCCCCTCTCGCCCAATGCACGCAGAGCTATGGGACGACATGTTCCGCCAGAAACAACTGCTCTAGGACACTTTTTCCAAGGGTGGGCGTTGGACCATTGATTGTACATTGGGATGTAAAAACCCTGTAGCCTAATATTACAGTGTGAATGCTTTATCTTACCCACATTTGACTGGGGGGAATACGTATTTGATGGCCTGATTTTGTAACTTTCCAACAACGAAACAATCATTGCTAGGTGACTTGTAAAATAAATGCAAAAATAACGATAAAGGAGACCTACGATGATTTTAATATTCAAAATAGTTTGGATTGGATATGATTTAGTGCAAAGTTTGCATTGCAGTCATATTCATAATAATTGAGTATGTCTGCAAACAGCTCACACGCCCTTCCCTCTCCAAAAGTATCAAATAATTTCATAGTTATATATATATATATATATATATATATATATTAGGGATGTCCGATAATGGCTTTTTGCGGATATCCGTCCAACTCTTTAATTATCGATACCGATATCAACCGATACCGATATCAACCGATACCGATATCAACCGATATATACAGTCGTGGAATTAACACATTATTATGCCTAATTTGGACAACCAGGTATGGTGAAGATAAGGTACTTAAAAAAATAAAAAATAAGATAAATAAATTAAAAACATTTTCTTGAATAAAAAAAAAGAAAGTAAAACAATATAAAAACAGTTACATAGAAACTAGTAATTAATGAAAATTAGTAAAATTAACTGTTAAAGGTTAGTACTATTAGTGGACCAGCAGCACGCACAATCATGTGTGCTTACGGACTGTATCCCTTGCAGACTGTATTGATATATATTGATATATAATGTAGGAACCAGAATATTAATAACAGAAAGAAACAACCCTTTTGTGTGAATGAGTGTGAATGAGTGTAAATGGGGAAGGGAGGTTTTTTGGGCTGGTGCACTAATTGTAAGTGTATCTTGTGTTTTTTATGTTGATTTAATAAAAATTACAAAAATAAAAAAATAAATAAAAAAATAAAAAAACGATACCGATAATTAAAAAAACGATACCGATAATTTCCGATATTACATTTTAACGCATTTATCGGCCGATAATATCGGCCTGCTGATATTATCGGACATCTCTAATACAATATATATATATATATATATACACACATATATATCCAGTGATGGGCAGTAGCAAGCTACATGTAGCTAAGCTATGTAGTTTAACTACATTTTCCAGTAGCTTGGCAGTAGCTTAGCTACTTTTTTAACAAGTAGCTTTTCCTGTAGTTTAGCTACTTTTAGAGCCATATAGCGAGGTAGCTTACATCAAAGTTACAAAAAGAGAAAATGGACTGTGAATCCAGGCTAAAAAATCTGTATAAAATCCAATGAGCTGGATGAATGAGAACATGCATACATATGGAGAACATCCATGATGATTGCTTGGTGTTCCTATGAGTCACAATTGGCTAAGGTTAGGGCCAAACATCACGGACTGGCCAATCGGAGGCAAGATAAGGCGGGTCCTCAAAACTAGTAAGTCAAATCATAACATGCACTCATGTCACATGACCACGAGGGAGTCAGAGACAGAGGGGCGCTTCAAGCTGACTAAAAAACTAAAATAAACATACTTGAAAATGTCAGAGGAATTCTCTCCCGCAGATTAGATTTTTCCTTTAGCGATGAAGATGACGTCCAGGAAACCCACAACAATGTGTGTCCTTGGCCATATTTAGACTAATGTATGCCTTTAGAGAAAACTATGCCCATAACCTTAGTTTGTAGTTGTTTACTCTGTAAGCCACAATCATAAGTGCTCTCTTCATCTAAGATGTGGAAAACAAATGTAGGAACATACATTAAGGTGACTTCATGTTTTACTGCACATAACTATTACCAACTGTTCTCAAACTACACACAAGTCTTTGTTTTTTGTCAACATATATATAGATGTTTTTTACTGTAGGTAGAGACAATGAATAACATTATAGGGGTGGGCCAAAGAAAAGGCAAACTAAATAAATACATAGAGTGACCCCTAGAGGTAGTTGTAGGGTGTCCCCAGCTAAATGACAGATAGTTAATAGTAATATTTGTACACTTACATAAACATTGATATTATAAATGTAAGCCATAGATAGAAATGTTGTTAAATGTAGCTTTGATGTAGCTAGCTACTTTTACCGTGTGAATGTACTATATGCCCACAAGTACTTGGTTCTTAACACTATCAAAACCAAATAACTAATTGTAGACTTCCGCAGGAAAGGGCAGAACAAACACCCTCCACTTTTAATTAATAACAATCTCGTAGAAAGGGTCAAGCATTTCAAATTCTTAGGGGTGAACATAACAGAACATCTATGCTGGGACATTAACACTGCTTCTAGAGTCGGAAAGGCCCAACAACGTCTTTTTTTTTTGAGGAAACTAAAATGCGCAAACATTCCGCAGAAATCAATGGTCAACTTTTACAACTGTGCCATCAGCACTGTCCTCACTTACGGATTTTTAGTGTGGTTTGCAAGCTGCACTAAAGCGAACCAACAGGCCCTCCAGCGAGTGGTTAAAGCGGCGGGGAAAATTACAAGGACGATACTCCCAGAGATGAGTGCCATGTACACAACTCGCTGCCTAAAGCGAGTACACAACATCCTGAAGGACAGACACCACCCAGCACATGGCCTCTTCAACCTGCTACCCTCTGGAAGGAGGTATAGATCGATTTGTGCCAGGACCACTAGAATGTCTCACAGTCTGTATCCCCAGGCTGTGAGACAGCTAAATGAACAGCCTGCCCCTTTGCTGCCCCGGACCATCTTATTACCTCACTCTTCACCACCTCAATAATTGTGCTCTGGACATTGCATTGCTGCAACATCAACGTAACACCCATCAGACATCTTCCCACCCCCACGTCCCTCTTATTGCGATCTTCCTGACAATGCTAAAATGCTAAAATGTAAACTATTGTCAACATGCACATCAATGCAGTTTCTATGCCGCTGGACAAAGCTCAAACAAAATATTGTTGTTCATGTATGACTTAAGTGTTATTATGACAATGACAATAAAGGAATTAATTGATTTATTGATACCTCCATTAATCTGTGATGTCACAAATGGCCGACAATTAAACCCCCCCCCCCCCCACACAAAAAACAGCGTTCAGAGGCATCCAAAACTGTGTGCAAGCTCACATTGTTTTACACGAGTGTCCAACATTTTAACAACCTTTGTTGTTACAAGTCAGAGAAAGGGCAATTTGTCATAGGGTTTCTTGAAATAAAGGTCATAAATGCATTTGTATTTGATTGCGGGAAGAAATAAGTATCTGATCACTTAGGTGTGTCAACAGGACTAAGACGGGAATAGTATGTGAATTCAAGTCATACACAGTGATCCGGTTGTATTAACAGCTCCTGCCTGACCTTTGCTGAAACAACATCGACTTTTTTAACCGAGCATCGGGAATTCAATTTGGAATTTATGACGGAGCTTCATCACAAAGTCAGCTCTTCGCACTACAAACCGCTGCCGTCGTCCTCATTTTTGCCAAAATTAGTTCCAAATGTATTTCCGCGCTCTCCGCGTGTCATAAATCTGCAATAGAAAGTGTAACGGCGGGTCAAAGACTCAAACAGTATCTCTCTTTTGATGATTGCTGGCGTTGGTCTTGGCTGTACACACGCAGAAAAGTCAAAAGTTGAGTGGCGAAGTAAAAAGTGGAGCTGCCTCCTTTCATCTCAGGCTACGGAAAGCAGCCATTGTTGACTTATGGTTCAATGGCTGAATTAACAGAGCGTTGACTTTCTTGCTAATTGACAGTCAATCATCAGCAAAGTGTGCCAAAAGAGGCACAAAAGTTCAAGGCGTGCTGTAGGATGAACAACAGACACTGGATTGGAAGCAACTATGGAAAAGGTCTTCAAAGTCCTCCTGGAGACAGGGGTCCTGGTACAAAAACACAGTACAAGAAAACAAACAAGAATCTCTCTGCTTTTACTGTTCTGGTTGATTATTGTTCCTTATTGGGGAACAGGTGGGATTTACTGTCATTTCCCAGAGGGCACACACCGAGAGGAATGATCTAATGTAATATTGTTAAGACTATAACAGGAACAACTTTGTTCTCTTGGTTTAGTGAGGACTGACCAATCAATCAATACTGTATCACTTGTCTGGAAGAAGTGTGCAGCAGCCATTGCACATTATTAAAGACTAAAATGGAAATTATTAGGGATGTCCGATAATATCAGCCGATAAATGCTTTAAAATGTAATATCGGAAATTATCTGTATCGGTTTCAAAATTATCGGTATCGGTTTCAAAAAGTAAAATGTATGACTTTTTAAAACGCCGCTGTACGTAGCGGTACACGGACGTAGGGAGAAGTACAGAGCGCCAATAAACCTTAAAGGCACTGCCTTTGCGCGCCGGCCCAGTCACATAATATCCACGGCTTTTCACACACACAAGTGAATGCCATCCATACTTGGTCAACAGCCATACAGGTCACACTAAGGGTGTATAAAGAACTTTAACACTGTTACAAATATGCGCCACACTGTGAACCCACACCAAACAAGAATGACAAACCCATTTCGGGAGAACATCCGCACCGTAACACAACAGAACAAATACCCAGAACCCCTTGCAGCCCTAACTCTTCCGGGACGCTACAATATACACCCCCTGATCCCCCAGACCACCACCTCAACCCAGCCCACCTCAACCTCCTCATGCTCTCTCAGGGAGAGCATGGCCCAAATTCCAAGCTGCTGTTTTGAGGCATGTTAAAAAAAAATTAAGCACTTTGTGACTTCAATAATAAATATGGCAGTGCCATGTTGGCATTTTTTTCCGTAACTTGAGTTGATTTATTTTGGAAAACCTTGTTACATTGTTTAATGAATCCAGCGGGGCATCACAACAAAATTAGGCATAATAATGTGTTAATTCCACGACTGTATATATCGGTATCGGTTGGTATCGGAATCGGTAATTAAGAGTTGGACAATATCGGAATATCGGATAAAAAAGCCATTATCGGACATCTCTAGAAATTATATATTGATTACTCTCCCACAGAGTCGTACTGCTGACATGGATGTGTTATCCCAATCCGTAATTCCTGTCAGTTATGATGAATGATGGGCAATCGTGCTTCTTCTCAAAGCCAAGGAACAGCGGGAGCACATAAACAGAAATGTGCATCAAATTCTTGAATACATGGAAAATAGTGTCATTAATTGACAGTGGAACGCATTAATTTACAGTAACCTCACTCCTTACTGTATTTTAAACACATGAAAAATGTAAATAAAATAGAATAAACAAAATAATTAAGACATTATCACTTACATAATTACAAATACACTGTATGTCATACTACTATACATTTTTTATATTTAAGTATTTTTTTAAATAAACTGTATTTATTCATTTTTAACACAAGGTAGACAAAGGAAAGTATGAAAACAGTGAAAGATGGGGATGTTCCAATCGATCGGCTACCGATTAGTATCGGACGATTTTCGTGAAAAACTAAACGATTGCCATTGCCGATTCGTGTCTTTTACGGCCAATTACAAACATGCCTCTCCTCTGGCTGACACTGTATTTATTTTTGGTCCCCCAGGCTGACAAGCAGCTCGCAGCTAATTATGTGTCTCCATACACTAAGCTAATAACGATCACTTTCATTACAGCAAATAAACTGCAGTTCTTTGTATATTTAGTACCATTATCACTGGAGGACAAGGCTGAGCATATTACACACAGAGGAAGATAATAAGGAACTAGTTTAAATATTGTGTTGATATTGTTAAAATGTCAATAGCACTCACCATCAATAAATTGAAGAATGTACAATTAATACACATGATTGTATTGGCATCGGTATAGGTCAGGGGTCGGCAACCCGCGGCTCCGGAGCTGCATGCGGCTCTTTGACCACTCTGATGCGGCTCAGCAGCTTACTTGCTGAACCCCCCCAATTTTCCCGTGAGACTTCCGGATTTCAGTGCCTCTCGCAGAAAACTCCCGGGATTAATATTCACCGATTTTCACCCTTACAGCTATAATAAGGGCGTGCCATGATGGTACAACATTTGGCGCTCTCTACATTCTGTATTAACAGCGTGCCAGCCCAACACTTGTTATACAATATACATCTTCTGCTTGCACAAGTACGTGACAGCAAGGCATACTTGGTCAACAGCCACACAGGTTACACTGACGGTGGCCATATAAAACAACTTTAACACTCTTACTAATAATGCGCCACACTTTGAACCAAAACCAAACAAGAATGACAAACACATTTCGGGAGAACATCTGCACCTTAACACAACATAAACACAACAGAACAAACACCCAGAATCCCATGCAGCCCTGACTCTTCCGGGCTACATTATACACCCCTGCTACCACCAAACCCCCCCCCCCCCTCTGTGCGTCGGTTGAGGTGGGCGGGGTTTGGTAGCGGGGGTGTATAATATATCCCGGAAGAGTTAGGGCTGCATGGGATTCTGGGTATTTGTCCTGTTGTGTTTATGTTGTGTTACTGTGCAGATGTTCTCCCGAAATGTGTTTGTCATTCTTGTTTGGTGTGGGTTCACAGTGTGGCGCATTATTAGTAAGAGTGTTATAGTTTTTTTTTATACCGCCACCGTCAGTGTAACCTGTGTGGTTGTTGACCAAGTATGCCTTGCTGTCACCTACATGAGAAAGCGGAAACACCATACAACGTGTGGCTGATCAGGCACGCTGGTTGTAGTGGGTGCTATATGCTGTACCATCACGGCACGCATGACGCTGACATGCGCCATTCATGTAAAACCTGCGTGCCGCACCAGCTTTCAAATTCCATATAAAGGTGTGGGCAGCGTGTCTGAGATCCCTGGTTTATACATAGCACAAAGCAAAAAGAAAACTTTGTATGCAGTGTTATTTCATTTAAAATTTCAAAAAAAAATTGCGGCTCCCATTGTTTTCTATAATTTGCGAAACTGGTCAAAATGGCTCTTTGACTGTCAAAGGTTGCCGACCCCTGGTACAGGTGAATGGCATTGGAATCGGCAGCATAAAAACCTGACCCAAACACCCCTCGTGCTAGCAGCGGTTACAGAAAAATTCACTGGGACTAGAGGTAAAACACTGGTTTGTCTCTGCTAATGCGATTGAGTCTTGTACACACAAGTTTTTCCCCAATAAATATTGCAGCTGAGAAAAAAAACTGCTAACATATTGTGATCAAGACTCATATGTTGTTGTTGTTTTTTTACAAGTTTGAATTTGACATGAAAAAGCAGTGCTATTACGTGCCAGCGGAATCATCAAATTTGAAAAAGGGATTTCTACGTTTCTTGAAATGGGAAAAAATTCTGTAAAAACAACGGTTTTCGTTAGGAAAGTTACTCCGACAGCAGGCCAGGCTGTATTTTCTTATTGGTTGGAATTAAAGAATGTAAACAGGAGAGAGCCTTGTTGTCGCAGTTAGTATTGACATGCTACATGCTAACTAGGAATCGGTAATTTTCCCTTTCCCAGAACCTGGGAATCTGTATCAGGACTTTATGGTACCAGTTTGTTCATGTGAAATGGTGATTTAAAAATGCATGTCCTACGTGTTTTGCTATAGTCAGGAAGTAGTCTTTGCTTTTCTTACGGTGCATGGTGTAAATGTTTATTCTATATGAAAAAAATCAAAAATCATAAAGATATTTTGGGGGGGGGAATGCCAATCGGGTCTTGTGTTGAGTTGTACAATGAGTTTATACTGTAAGTATTCTACTTGTTACAGACAAGCTGTTTGATTACTCTATGTAACATGGTTGTAATTTTGATTGTTAAATTTGGAGGCGTTGAAATCGCCATGTAAAATTGCTCATCAACAGCATGTATATGGCATATCTAATGTGAAGGTGCATAGAGCTAGCTGGAAAAGTGGAGCTTTACTTTCAAGCGTTTTATGTCAGGCATGTTTGCTTTGTTGGCATGGAAAATTACATTTCGCTACAAAAACGCCTGTTTGCCTGCCAAGTGTTCAGTTCAGTTAATTGATTTATTTCATTCATAAAAATAGATCAGTCAACACAACATTAAAGTAAAGTATAAATTAAAAGGAGCAGAAAGATGTTAAAAACGTATATCTGCCCCTCATTTTTACAAATACAACAATTGACTTTCAATGTTGGCGACTACAGTCATATTTTCATTTTACAAGATTGATACCAATAATGAAGCCAATAATTGTACTCAGTCATATCTTTTCATTATCGTGATTTTTACATTTTCTTTAAAACAGAAAGAGATTCAAGAGATTTTTTGATTCCACTGTCAAGTTTGTTCCATAAACACCTCTGATTGAAATACTTATTTTCATTGTGACTGTTCTAAATCGAGACTGATAAAAGAGCTCAGTTCCTTTCAGATTATAATTATTTTCTCTTTTTACAAATCTGTTTTGAATGTTACTTGGTAGAACATGTTTTTAGGATATTATAGTCTGCCAGTTCATGAAATTCTAAAGTGCTTGGGCTGGTTCTGCAACCAGACAAAGACATCACGTGCAACCCAAGTATCAGAAATTGTCATCGTTTGATTTTACGTGAATCCGTACTTGGTAATACTAACAAAATTCGGTCGGCACCTAGTTTCATCGGTTTACAAGCTGTAGTTACATCTCCATATTGGATTGCTTTCTCACGAAGAGAGAACCTGTGGACATTTGGAGACTCTTCCAAGTGGTTCTCAGAAGGGTTGAGTTGGTTTGCACCCCAGTTTGGTTATTGTGTTAAATACAGTGACTGTTGCACTTTAAAGGGGAACATTACCCCAATTTCAGAATGGTTAAAACCATTAAAAATCAGTTCCCAGTGGCTTATTATATTTTTCGAAGTTTTTTTAAAAATTTTACCCATCACGCAATATCCCTAAAAAAAGCTTCAAAGTGCCTGATTTTAACCATCGTTATAAACACCCATCCATTTTCCTGTGACGTCACATAGTGAAGCCAACACAAACAAACATGGCGGAAAGAACAGCAAGCTATAGTGACATTAGCTCGGATTCAGACTCGGATTTCAGTGGCTTAAGCGATTCAACAGATTACGCATGTATTGAAACGGATGGTTGTAGTGTGGAGGCAGGTAGCGAAAACGAAATTGAAGAAGAAACTGAAGCTATTGAGCCATATCGGTTTGAACCGTATGCAAGCGAAACCGACGAAAACGACACGACAGCCAGCGACATGGGAGAAAGCGAGGACGAATTCGGCAATCGCCTTCTAACCAACGATTGGTATGTGTTTGTTTGGCATTAAACGAAACTAACAACTATGAACTAGGTTTACAACATATGAAATACATTTGGCAACAATATGCACTTTGAGAGTGCAGACAGCCCAATTTTCATCAATTAATATATTCTGTAGACATACCCTCATCCGCGCTCTTTTCCTGAAAGCTGATCTGTCCAGTTTTGGAGTTGATGTCAGCAGGCCAGGGAAGCTAGGGTCGATATTCTTCTCTTGATCATCTTGGGACGGTGTGAGCCAAGACATCCAGGGGGTTTAGCTCGCTCGTCTGCGGGAACAAACTGCCGCCATTGCTTGCCGTGCTACCGAGGTCCTTTGTCCCTGAATTGCTCACACACTCCGGCAGATTCAATGGGGGTCTGGCGGCAGATTTCTTTGACTTTATCGTTGGAAATGCATCTGCTTTGAGTGTCGCAGGATATCCACACATTCTTGCCATCTCTGTCGTAGCATAGCTTTCGTCGGTAAAGTGTGCGGAACAAACGTCCAATTTCTTGCCACTTTCGCATCTTTGGGCCACTGGTGCAACTTGAATCCGTCCCTGTTGGTGTTGTTACACCCTCCGACAACACACCGACGAGGCATGATGTCTCCAAGGTACGGAAAACAGTCGAAAAAACGGAAAATAACAGCTGATTTGACTCAGTGTTTGAGAAAATGGCGGATTGCTTCCCGATGTGACGCCACGTTGTGACGTCATCGCTCCGAGAGCGAATATTAGAAAGGCGTTTAATTTGCAAAATTCACCCATTTAGAGTTCGGAAATCGGTTAAAAAATATTTTTTCTTTTTTCTGCAACATCAAGGTATATATTGACGCTTACATAGGTCTGGTGATAATGTTCCCCTTTAAATTGTAGGCATCAGTTTCTAAGGCCTGTTTATAATATTATGAATTTGACCTGACAACGACTTGAAAACAGGAGACTGCTAATTGGTTTGTCTCAACTATTGATCCGACTTATCGTGTCATAACAATATTCAACAGCTGCAAACCAAACGAATCACAAGGTAATTGTGACAACTTTCCTTCAGCCTTAATGACCTCACCTTTCATCATTTACTGTTTTCCTCTAAGAATTTAATGCCATTATTATTCCACCGCTTCTCATGTTCTCTTCATTTTCCCCTCAAGCGTCCACTTTAATCTGTGTCACTCCGTGGTCATTCTGTCTGTATTGTCTCGCATTTGAATGAGGTCATTGATCATTAAAAAGAGACTCATTCCTTAATATATCACAGGGAAAACTCCTTGAGATGTAAATCACCAGAGAGAAAGAACACTCTCCTCACTCGGTTTCTTTCGCTCCACTTTGAGGGTTTATAGCAAAGCAAAGAAAGTGACCCCACCCAGCCTCAAAGTGGGGTACAAGACATGCAAACTAAACACCAGGGGAATAGCGCCAGGCTCGTTGGTACGGCCGTCTGACTCCAGACTTCATCACAGACAGCCTAGTAACCACATTTGCAGCGGGATTGTTCCTCGTAACTATGCATGGGCGTTACTTTGAATTCCGCATGCAACATTTTCCAATCTTTAAGAACGTAATTATCGGCATTACAGACACGATACTTGGAAAGACAACTCCAGAGAAGGTGGCCGTAAGACAGAATGAGGTCAAAAGAGTTCATCATGTCTGCGTCTGCACACGTGGATTGCATTTTTGTGTCCATTTTTTTGAAGCTGCCCGCTGAACCAGCAATTACCATTAAAATGCTAACACAGATGAGGTAGGCATTGGCGTAAGTGTCACAGCTGTAGCCCCAGCTGCACAGTATTACGACGACCAAAGTAAGTTTAGCCACCGGCTGCCAAAACATCTGGCCAATGGACACCCAGGTATCTCGTGCTGTTGCTGTTGTGGTCTTGGAAACGCAGACATGGATGGCATGGGCTATTTAGGCTGGCGGGAATGGAGGAAACTTGGGGGACTCTTAGAAGGAGGTCCTTCTGGGCAAGGAAGCCACTGTAAAAGAATGAGGCCCTATAAGGGGAACAAATATTGACTCATTTATTTTGGCAGTCCTTCTTCTGTGAATAAAAAAGTCGAAATGATGACCCTGCCGTTCTTAACTTAATATACAACAGTATCTGCAAATAAGACATGTTTTCCAGGATGGTTCCAGCTTTTTGAGTCATGGTTCACAGAGAGAAATAAAGTACGGTCTTATAGTATGTTCCGCTCCAAATGTACTGGGCCCAGCATTAAATCACGTGGTGATTGCTTAGTCCGAGCTAAACCATAAAGAAGGCACGTGGGATGTCTTTTTTGTGGGGTTGGAGGCTACTGCATATTGTCAGCATATTACACTCGAGCACTGAGAAGGCAAGGAGGAAGGGAGGAGAAAAAAGATGTGTGAGGAGAGTCATTAGCTAATGGAGTGCTGAGTAAGTCAGTCAGTCAGTCAGGGTTAGACAGAGTGCCAACTGCTTACTACTTATGGAGATGAGTATGGATTGGCTTGGAGAATATTTTCTATCCACTACCCGTATCACATATCACATATGTGGGGACTATTCTTTCAGATCCAAACCAAAAAAACACCATACATACATCAAATATTAGAATTCAACAGAATACAAACTGTATATGTATTGTACATAACGTGAAGCCAAAGGTTTTCAATCTCTTAAAGGGGAACTGCACTTTTGCAATTTTGCAGAGCGTTCACAATCATTATGGAAGATATGACGAGGGATGGATTTTTTTTAATGTATTCTATAAAAGTCCACTTACAGCACAGCCAATGGGACCTCCACTATTCCGCCCATAAAATCCGATAAATAACCTTTCAAAAAGTGCCAACAATAATCCATTTACATTTCGTGACTTGAATATTAACCAAGTATTAGTGATATTGTTATTATAAACGCTAACGCAGATGAACTATTAATGGTGACGGCGTAATCACTTCTGTTTGTCCCTATGTTGGCATCAAGTGGTCTGCTGCTTCCTCGCTTCCCTGCTATCTGTAAGTTTATCGTAGATCATAAATCATGCCTCTCACCTGAAAAATAGGTGGCTGAGTATATAATCTGACAAGTTGGGACACTTTGACAGCCATTTTCGGACCTGAGTTGAGTTGAGTTTGAGTCATACTTGCCAACCTTGAGACCTCCGATTTCGGGAGGTGGGGGGTGGGGGCGTGGTCGGGGGTGGAGCGGGGCGTGGTTACGAAGGGAGGAGTATGTTTACAGCTAGAATTCACCAACTCGAGTATTTCATATATATATATATATATATATATATATATATATATACATATATGTCTTAATAAGGTTATCCAAAAAATAGTGCTCGATACCGTAGTAGAGCGCAATATATGTATGTGTGGGAAAAAAATCACAAGACTATTTCATCTCTACAGGCCTGTTTCATGAGGGGGGGGTACCCTCAATCATCAGGAGATTTTAATGGGAGCATTCGCATACCATGGTTTATATAGGGCACAGAGTGGGTGGGTACAGGCTGGCCTAGGGGCGTGGTGATTGGCTCATGTGTTACCTAGGAGGTGTTTCCGTCTATGGCGGCATGTTGTTACAATTTCGCTGCGCTTGATGAGGGATGACAGGTCTGGACGGTAAATAATAAACAGTTTCTCTTTCCTTACAATAGTGGTAATAAAAGATGCAACCTATGCTTGAAAGAGAAACTGTTTATTATTTACCGTCCAGACCTGTCATCCCTCAACAAGCGCAGCGAAATTGTAACAACATGCCGCCATAGACGGAAACACCTCCTAGGTAACACATGAGCCAATCACCACGCCCCTAGGCCAGCCTGTACCCAACCACTCTGTGCCCTATATAAACCATGGTATGCGAATGCTCCCATTAAAATCTCCTGATGATTGAGGGTACCCCCCCCTCATGAAACAGGCCTGTAGAGATGAAATAGTCTTGTGATTTTTTTCCCACACATACATATATATATATATATACATATATATATATATATATATATATATATATACATATATATATGTATGAAATACTTGACTTTCAGTGAATTCTAGCTATATATATATATTTATTTTATTATATACATAAATAAAAGAAATACTTGAATTGCAGTGTTCATTTATTTACACATATACACACACATAACACTCATCTACTCATTGTTGTACTTGAAAGTACAATGCAATACAATTCCGGGGCAATGGCACCTATCAAATACACAGTAATGAAATCACAGTTGTTCTACTAACTGTACTGTGTGTTATGAGAATAGAGTATGTGTGTGTGTGGCCCTTTAATAGGTGACAGCATGTGAGGTGAGTGACGTCAGTGAGTGTGTGGGCGAGAGAAGAGAGGGAGCGGGGTAGCGTGAGTGTGGGGAGGGACTAGTTGGTTTTGTGTTGGATTGGCTGTGTGCAAGCAATCAATAAAGCAAGATTTGCAACTAATCGCTGGACTCATCATTCACCCTAAAGTCGTCCGCTGTGGAGACCCACTGCCGGGTAAAGTGAAGGTGTTGCCCCGAGCATACATCGGCCCTGGAGAAGTGTCTCCCCTGCGCTCTTCGACTACGGTCTCGTTCTTCTGTTTCGTCTCCTTGTGTGCGCACACTGGACTCAGGTCCGCATGGAGCTGGAGGGGGCGTGGCCTCCAGCTCCGGCTGAATTCCGGGAGATTTTCGGGAGAAAATTTCTTCCGGGAGGTTTTCGGGAGAGGCGCTGAATTTCGGGAGTCTCCCGAAAAATCCGGGAGGGTTGGCAAGTATGGTTTGAGTTTATTTCGAACATGCAAGCATACAACATGATACATCACAATTTCCAGTCTCTCTTTTCAACATGTTCGAAAAGGAGTAGGAAGAAGCAGAGCTTATTTAATCCTACCCCTTTTCTTTTACATAACAGTTGCTAAAACATTTGTTCACTTCCTGTTCTGAATTTATTCACAATATACTCCATAAGTAATCACAATAAAAATAAATAAATAAATAATAATTGGTGAAGTAAGTTATATTTCATATGATGAGATGAGTAAAATTAGTTTGAGAATGAAAGAATGGATGGATGAAATAAATTCAGAACGTTTATCATGGTTCTGGAACTGGATGGAACTGGCAAGGAAGACACAAAAAGCGCTTTCCCACCTCCCTCTTACCCCGTTTCTTTGCAAGGATTATGAGACATTTTTCCATCTAAATAATTATATGAACATCCTAGCAGTCGGCATCCTACATTGTACAGACATTGTACAGTAAGTGATGTTTTATTATGTTTGGTGGCTCTCCAAAAAAAAAAAAGCAAACTTGATGCGTTTTTTAAATTAATGTGCTGTGTATGCTTTAAATGATCAAAATACGTAAATATTAAATGTTATTAACAATGTTACTACATTACATATATACTTACATAAAAAACCCTAATGGAGGTGTTTGGATGTTTTTTTAGGGGCTCTGTAGGCAGAATTGAACAGCTCCCATTAGCTCCATTGTAAGCGCACTTTTAAACAAATGTATTTAATATTTAGAATGCATTAAAAAAAATCCGTCCGTCGTCATGTCTTTCATAAATATTGTGAACAATAGGCAAAATTCCAAAAAAACTAACTGTAGTTCCCCTTTAAGGTGTGGCTATGGTGTATGCAAACCTTCCAGTCAGCCACTACTAGCCATTATTTCCATGATTTAAAGGCTCAGGCTACTATTATCATTTCTGCACGACGTCTAATGAGAAGCTCGGGTAAAACTAACAAGAGGGTAAGGTAGGCTTACAATATTTGCATTACAAATATACGGTGAAGTGCATTAATCTGAGCAAAAAAGGGGAAAATGGGTCAAAGCGGTCGGAACTGTGTTCAAAGTGAGAAATGGGCATGATGATTAATTAGCTTAAAATGCAATTGATTGTTAGTAATTTATAATGGATTAAGAGTCTTAAAGTAGAGCCAAACAGAGTGCATTACTTGGCTGAAACCTGCAGAGGGGCTGTTGATTTAGTCTCAACTATGATATCATTCAGTTGCAAATGCATGAGTGGCAGTTGGCTTCACTTGCCATTTTCACGTGTGCGTGCATGCGTGTGTGTGCGTGTGTGTGTGCGTGTATGCATGTGTTGCCTTGAAGAAACTCAAAGAAATCAAGAAAATACATTGTGGCAGTCTGTAACAGTTTCATTTTTAGATCAGGCAGAGGGGGAAAAGTATGGAATCCCTCAATTCTAAGGAAAAAACTATGGAACCATGAAAACCCAACAAACAACACACCAGTAGTACTTTGTTGCACCACCTCTGGCTTTTATAAGAGCTTGCAGTCTCTGAGGCATGTACTTAACGAGTGACAAGCAGAACTCTTGCTCCAACTTTCTCTGATTGCTGATCGGCTTTGCAGGTTGGAGTCTTGTCATCCACCAGTTTCTTCTATTTCCACCACACATTTGACATTGGATTGAGATGCGTACTTTTTGCAGGCCATGACATTGACCTCAAGTCTTCAGTTTTTGCTCGAAAGATGCATTATCATCTTGAAAATGATGTCATCGTCCCCAAACCTCTTTTTGACTGATGGAATGAGAAAAGTGTCCAACTTGTGCATGTATAGAAGATGTAATGATGTCCCCAGTGCCATGACCTGCCATGCAGCCTCATGACTGCTAATGTTCTTCAAGCAGTTGTCTTCAGAAATCTCATTGGAAGGACACCCAACAAAAGTTCCAACATCATCACTTTTCTCAGTGCAGATTTGCAATTCATCACTGAATATGACTTTCATCCATCTTAGACCATTGAAACCTTGTTTTTTCTGTGTTATTCATGGCTTACGTTTTCATACGCAAACACTGGCTCCAGTTTCTGCCTATTTGTTCTTCATTTGTTTTGCTGTGCATTTTCTGTTTTTAAGACATATTTTTCTGTTTTAATGCTTTCATGTTTTCCTTGGTCTACCACTATGCTTGTTGTTTACAACCTTCCCATGTTGTTTGCACTTGGTCCAGATGTTAAACACAGCTGACTGTCAACAATCAACATCTTTTGCGACATTGTGTGATGATTTACCTTTGTGAGAAAGTTTGATAACCCATCTCTTTTGTTGGAGCCATGATTCATGTCACTCCACCTGGTGCAACAGCTCTCCAAGGTGTGAACAATTATTTTTAACTGCAGACTAATGAACAGATTTAATCTGATGCAGGTGCCAGTTTTGGAAATGAAAATGTACAGTGTGATTCTATAATTTCCTCAGAATTTACAGATTGCATAATTTTCCCTCTGCTTGATCTAAAAATGAAACTGTTACTACCACAATTTATTTTCTTTTAATGTTTCTCAAATCCAGAAAGTTGCCATTTAGAATGACTTTAGTTTTGTGTCATGTCTGTCATCTGCTCCTTTCGTCTACAAAATTAAACATCCTCCAAGTCTGGTGATTCCCTATTTTTTTCCAGGGTTTGTACAGCATGTGCAGATGTCAGAGTATTATAAAGGTTTATAGTCCAATATATACGCCAGTTATTATCTAAAACTTGCTGAATGTGATGGAGTGAACACAGTTGTATTACACAACATGAATATATTTCTTGTAGGCTGCATGAAGCATTGCAAGGACATACATTACACCTAATGCTTTTGGGTTTTTTCTTTTTCTTTTGCGATGGAACTTTTTGGAAATTCCCTTTGGAACCATTCCCACATGCCAGAACAGCCATGTACGCAGCCTTCTGCCTGGGCTTTCGTTTTGCGCTCTTGATTTATCACCATGACTACGCTTGTTTGTCCACAAGTGCTCGAGTCTATGACAACAGCATCCGGACGGTACGGCAACAATACACCATGAAATCAGTTGCATCCTTCTAAGGCGGGCTATCCAATTAAATTGTTTTGGGGGCAACATTTTCAGAAAGCTAAAAACTAGAGGGCCAGACTCCTCACTTCACTATTATTGTATATTCCTGAGAACCAGCATCCTCAGCAGTGGACATCTGATGTATTATTTACTAAATTTGCAGAAAATAATAGCTCTGTCTGTATAACAGGAAGTCTCTGCTGCTTTTTAACAACCTAATGCCTAAAAGCTAGTCAAAGGTCCTCTAAATGGCAGCGCTGTAGTGTTTTTAGGGATCTGCTAAAGAAATGTTTGTCTCTTCAGAAATGTTTTAAATGAACTCGGGGACTGTTGTCTTTCCCGGGCCGGATTTGGCCCCTGGGCTGCCAGCTGAATGGCCCCGCTCTATGGCAACTCTGCCAGGCGATACTAATATGCAATACAAGACTGGCATTGATACAGGAGTTCAGAATGTCCCAAGACCAATTCTCCAATCTCATGTAGTAAAGTATTTCAAAAAAACAAACTTGGAGTTGATTGATTTCCTTAATATGTGTGAAACATATATTATTACAAATGCCCCATAAACGTAAAATAGTTCAGTTTAATTCAGTTTGCCTCCGTATCGTCCGGGTAGGTAAATGCTGACCAGCCTTGAGTTACGCAAACTGCTTTAATGGTAAACAGTTTTCTCTTGGACTAATTATCAATGTAGCTGCACAATGTAGGGCGCTATGGTTCCATTTCATTGATATTACTCTAAGTATGACGATTATATTTTGAAGTGGCATTTCTCTGTTGCCACCTAACACATTTGATACAAAGTGTGCTAATTCTGTAAGCACTCCAATTAAAGGGTTCTGCAATGTAGAACATCAACATCCAGCCAGCCATTTTCTACGACTTGTCCTTCTCTGGTTCAGACAAGTAGCTTAGCTACTTTTTTAATGAGTAGCTTTTCCTGTAGCTTAGCTACTATTAGACCCATGTAGCTAGGTAGCTTACATCAAAGCTCCAAGCTACAAAGAGAGAAAATGGACTTTATAAAATCCAATGAGCTGGATGAATGAGAACATCCATACATGCGGAGAACATCCATGATGATTGCTTGGTGTTCCGATGATGAGTCACAATTGGCTAAGGTTAGGCTGAAACATTACGGACTGGCCAATCAGAGGCAAGATAAGGCGGGTCATCCAAACTAGTAACAAAATCATAACAGACACTCATGTCACATGACCACGAGGGAGTCCGAGACAGAGGAACACTTCAAGCTGACTAAAAAAATAAAAGAAACATATTTGAAAAATGTCAGAGGAATTCTCTCCTGCAGATTATATTTTTCCTTTAGTGATGAAGATGACGTGCAGGAAACCCACAATAGTGTGTGTCCTTGGCCATATTTAGACAAATGTATGCCTTTAGAGAAAACAATGCCTTAGTGTTTAGTTGTTTACTCAGTAAACTAAAATCATAAGTGCTTTCTTGATCTAAGACTTGGAACACAAATGTAGGAACACACATGAAGGTGACTTCATGAAAAGTTTTACTGCACATAACTATTACCAACTGTTCCCAAACAACACACAAGTTTTTTGTCAAGATATAGATAGATGCTGTTTTTTTACTGTAGGTAGAGAACATGAATAACATTATAGGGGTGAGCCAAAGAAAAGGCAAACTAAATAAATACATATAGTGACCCCTAGAGGTAGTGGTAGGGTGTCCCCAGCTAAATGACAGATAGGTAATAGTAATATATGTACAATTACTAGAACATTGATATTATACATGTGGGCCATAGATAGAAATGTTGTTAAATGTAGCTTTGATGTAGCCAGCTACTTTTACCGTGTAGCTTGTCGTGTAATTCTCCGAGTTAGCTTCACCTGTACTTTAGCTACATTTAATGGAGGGTAACTTGTCGCTTAGCTTACTACATTTTCCAAGTATCTTGCCCTTCATCATAGCACATACAGAGTGCTCAAGGGGAGAATGGCACAACTTCAACATTATTTCAACAAGGCCACATTGATAGTGAGGACCTGAAAACCACCGAGACCGAGAGGTTCTCTCCGGGTCAACATAATCCAGCCCTAATATCCATAACCACTTCCCCTCGATCCATATTCACGCACAATCTCAATAGGAGCAGGAATGTGTTAAAAAAATCATCTGTGCCGCTGCCCAGCACTTAAAGGCCTACTGAAACCCACTACAACCGACCATGCAGTCTGATAGTTTATATATCAATGATGACATTTTAACATTGCAACACATGCCAATACGGCCGGGTTAGCTTACTAAAGTGCAATTTTAAATTTTGCGCAAAATATCCTGCTGAAAACGTCTCGGTATGATGACGTCAGCGCGTGACATCACGGATTGTAGAGGACATTTTGGGACAGCATGGTGGCCAGCTATTAAGTCGTCTGTTTTCATCGCAAAATTCCACAGTATTCTGGACATCTGTGTTGGTGAATCTTTTGCAATTTGTTCAATGAACAATGGAGACAGCAAAGAAGAAAGCTGTAGGTGGGAAGCGGTGTATTGCGGCCGGCTGCGGCAACAACACAAACACAGCCACTGTTTCATTGTTTACATTCCCGAAAGATGACAGTCAAGCTTTACCATTGGCCTGCGGAGAACTGGGACAACAGAGACTCTTACCAGGAGGACTTTGAGTTGGATGCGCAGACGTGGTACCGTGAGTACACTGTAAAAACTCTTTCAGTGGTATTGTCCATTCTACTTTATTTTTAAAAGTATATTTATTCCAATAAATCAATTTATTTTTAGAGTTTTTGAGTTATCTATAAGTAAAAAGTGTGAATATTTTCGTAACTTACTTTTTTATGTGATAAAATTAATTTTATTGGACTTCCAACATAAATTGATTTAGCAAAACTCAGTTCAAAGGTTTATATCAGACCTAAAACGTCAGGACCCGCCCACCTGCATGCGGCTGTGGAAGAACAAGCCCAGACACGTTTCTTCACGGAGCCCAAGGAAAACACTTTACCGAACTCATGTAAGTAACAATTTATATTGTTAAAAGTCAGTATTTGCCAGGATTTAAATGTATACATTTTCAAAAGCATGGTTCAATGTTATATTTAGTTTACTACTTTTCCCGCCGACCGACATTTCGAATGTGCTCTTACCTCCAACAGCTCATTAACTTCAACCAAACATTGTTTATAGCTGTGAAGTTTATAATTAGCGTTTAATTTGCGTGGTAGTTTAATATTTTATTCTTCAGTTTATAAGCAGCCACATTAAAGCTGCTTAACTAGCTTGCATTAAAAGTTGCTAGCAGCTAGCTAGGTAAACTTGACAGAGCTATCTGAAGCCCCTCAGACCTGCTGTCCATGCACACTCCTAGGCAAAACTGTCCATTCACACTCCTAGGCAAAACGCTACTCTTGTAAGAATAACACTCATTGTGTAAGTCTCAATCTCAACATTCCCCCCCCCAAAAAAAAATCTCACCAGTAGTCACCATTTAAAGGGTACATTTTAAAATTTTTCTTCCGTGGGGGCATGCTCCCGGACCCCCTTACTGTTGCTAGGTTACCAACTTAGACCACCGTGGCTACAAAAAAATCTAGAGGAAATACTGCAAAAGAGTATATTAGGGTGTAAAAAAACCAGATATAAAGGGCTCTCATCAGGCTTATATATCCAAGAGGTTAGACATGAACCATAACTTGTCTTTTTTGTTCTCTCTGTCCAATGACGGATTGGATGACCCTGTAAGTTGTGCAGCACTGTTGTACCAACAAGAGTGACATTTTAAAGCATTACAGACTGCACCATGGGACCTTTGGACACAGCCATTCCTTGCCTTGCATTCATGTAGGTTGCCCATGCTCTTATACATCCCTTTGCTCTCATCTGTCAAGATGCTAGACTTCTCCTCTCTGACACCACCGCCAGAGAGCCTCGCTCCACTCCCACCACGTTACTGGCCTTCTCTACCAACTTGTCCAGTCTGTTTGCGTCCCTCGCTCTCAGCCCGCTGCCCCAGCAGGCCACGGCGTACAAGAAGGCGCCTGCCACCACCGACTCGTAGAATATCTTCTATTCTATTCTATTCTATTATCATTCTATTTTTCCTGACCAAGTTTCCATTGTGACTTGGACATGACATACTAGACTCACATTTTGCCTGAAAATGTATACTAATACCCTTAATATCAGTAACGGTCAACATTTGCTGTCATACAGATTAATGAAGCGTTCCGAAGGTGCACTGCTGTTCCACTGGAATCAACATTTATGTCCCAACTGGACAGGTACACTCCAAAACTCCTGGAGCTCTTCAGTGCAAAAGGAGGAGTGACTGCAGCGCATCAAGAACTTGTTGATGGAACTGACACAGGTGGGTTAAAAGTGGTTTAAAAGTTTAAACTGAATCTGTAATCATGCTCTAATAACGGTATCACAGATTTGGAGTAAAATTGCCAACAAAATTCATTTATTTATTATTCTTCTCTTAACTCTAGGACCCAAGTGCCTCTGCTGTGAAGAAGAGAGATGTGACTGTGAGATGCCTCATAGAGTACGTGGGAGAGAGTGGACAGGAGCTAATCTCTGACTACTGTAAGTATTGTTTAAAAGCAGGTTTGGATCAGTCTGATGTACAAGCTTAAATTGGGTTTACTTTTATGTGAACTGACTGAACCAGCAGTTGTCAGGTGGAGGTCGAGCTTGCAGCTAGTTGGCAAGAGCCCCAGGATAGCCAATTAGCATAGCACCACAGAGTGATGCCTTTCTGTCTTGTGTTTCTGTTTGCCCTAAAAAAACAATGCAAACAAAAAATACTCCCCTTAAACAAGCATTAAAATATATATATATATATATATATATATATATATATATATATATATATATATATATATATATATATAACATATTACTGTTTGTTTGTTTGTTTTAATTTCCGGTGGTTCTATTCAGGTTTTTTATATGCAAATTAGAAATGCCAATAAAAAACATGTGGCTGGAAATGCATCTATTGTACCAAGTTTAATGTGCAAGATCTCAAATTAGAATTCAAAAGTTTTCAAAATGGTCATCACAAAAGTAATCATTATCTGAATTAAATCACACAACTTATATTACTGTAAATATAAAATTAGATGTTTGTTTTTTTAATTACTGTTTTTGTATCTCAAAGGGAACTGCAGAGACCGCTGTTCTTGAGGACCTGGAAATGAAGAATATGAGCATCTACATCTGTTGTGAGACAAATGCAGTAGGAATCATCATTGAGGGAGTACCAGTCCTTACTCATCTTGGAAACCTGGTCAAAGCATGCTGCCTACTTCTGGGGTTGACGTATGCACTTAATCTTGAGTATCCATCCAAACTTTCCAAAACATTTGAGGTGTTTCAAAGACTTTTTGTGGGACTTGACACACTGCGCCCAAAACCAACCCCCAAATTCATGACTCTCAAAAACAAGCTTCTAGCTTAGGCAGTGAGCCATGACTGTCAGCTTGCACTTTTGAACAGCTATTTTCTTGTGTCTGTTCAAAATCATTATACATTGTTCATTGAGTGGAATTCTTCAGAATGTTGTAACGGTTTGTCCTGTTCAGGTTTTATACAAAGCTCCAGGTCATCGTTTCTGGTGTGTAAATTAAGTTTTTTTATGTTTTATACACACTAAATTGCCCCACTGTGAAGCTCCAGCTGGTCAGAAGGAGGGATCTGTGAGTTGTTTAAGTTAAAATGTTTCAAAATATACACACTGAAAGACACTACAGTGAAGGTGTTCTGCTTGTGAATTGTTACAGAAGTACAGATAATCTTAATGTTAAATTGTTTTAGCAAGAAACTGTACTGTGAATGTTCTAAGTAAAACTTGAGATGCTGAGGTCATGCATTCTTTTACGCACTAAATACTGATGTTCTTGACTGTTAATACTGTCCAGCTTATTGACAGGTTTGGATATGGCTTGTGAAAATGTTTTAATATGTATACGGTTAAAAAAAGAAAACTACTGTGAAGGTGTTCTATACAGCACTTTAAAAAGTTGAGGTCATGCATTCTTGTATAATATGGATGTTGACTGTTCATACTGTCCAGCTCATTGCCACTGTTTTTATATGGTAATGATTTAATAAAGGTGGAATTTGATATGTTTTGATTTTTTTATTCTTCTAAGTAATTATTTTAAGCAGTTTCCATTTTCAAAACAAAGAAAGGGTAAGTTGGTCAAAATTAATAAAATTGAGTACAAAAAATATTTTTTCATTTAAATGTTACTTATTTTAATTAAGTCTTGTGTGTTTAATATGCTGATGTTTTTTTCATTGATTTTACTCAATTTCTTGGCTTTTTCTGTAAACGCAACTTAATCTTTTTGCATAAATCGAAATGCATATTATTAAGTTCTACTTACTCAAAATACCAATTAGTTGACTAAACTAACAAAAATTGCTTTTTATTGAGTTAGATCTAGGCAACAGTTTTTACAGTGTACCCTTCCAAACATTTGATGGCTTGCCCGTACGTGCGTGCCGCTATGTGCATGTCACGTACGTAACTTTGGGGACTTTGGGGAAATATATGTGCTGTATGAACTTTGGGGAGATGAACGGTACTTTGGGCTGTGGGATTGAGTGTGTTGTGCAGGTGTTTGAGTTGTATTGGCGGGTTATATGGACGGGAGGGGGGAGGTGTTTGTTATGCGATATTAATTTGTGGCATATTAAATATAAGCCTGGTTGTGTTGTGGCTAATAGAGTATATATATGTCTTGTGTTTATTTACTGTTTTAGTCATTCCCAGCTGAATATCAGGTCCCACCCGCCTCTCACAGCATCTTCCCTATCTGAATCGCTCCCACTGCCCTCTAGTCCTTCACTCTCACTTTCCTCATCCACAAATCTTTCATCCTCACTCAAATTAATGGGGAAATAGTCGCTTTCTCGGTCTGAATCGCTTTCGCTGCTGGTGGCCATGATTGTAGACAATGTGCAGATGTGAGTAGCTCCACAACCTGTGACGTCATGCTACTCGTCTGCTACTTCCGGTACAGGCAAGGCTTTTTTATCAGCGACCAAAAGTTGCGAACTTTATCGTCGATGTTCTCTACTAAATCCTTTCAGCAAAAATATGGCAATATCGCAAAATGATCAAGTATGACACACAGAATGGACCTGCTATCCCCGTTTAAATAAGAAAATCGCATTTCAGTAGGCCTTTAACTATCAATACCTGCCTTTCAGTCCTTGCTAGTATTGTCACAGGGTGGGCCGCTTATCCCCTAAAACCTGATCCTTGGATATGTGTGTGTGTAGTATCAGTGCAAGTGTTGGTACACACACTATAGTACAGTGCAGTGTTGTGTGAAGCACATTAAGTGGGAGAGAACAACCACAAAATGGTTTAAGGATAACATCCCAGTGTAAATCGACGTCCTCGACTCCAGGTGTAAAACATATATGTTACATAAGTAAACAGTCGGTATTTATGCTTTATTTGCATTGCATTAGAGTATTGTAAGATATTGGCCATTAAGAGTGTTTTGCCTGGGAGCGCAGTGCGCTGAGGTGTAGAGGTGAAGGTGGATACGCTGACACAGAAGTTGTACACTGGAGACCTAACAGCTTTCATTGACACGTCCCTGCGGCTTTATTCTACAAAAAAAAGGTCAGGGTCTGTGCAACACATGGCAGTAGAGCTCCAAGGTGGGCACATATTTAGTCACTTTACAGAGTTGTGGGCTTTTAGACAGAGGCTGGATTTACACTGCATGTCTTAGTGTCCAATTGTTAAATAGTTAATGCAGAGTAATGATCAGAATATTGTACTTTAGGGCCAGATCTTCGAAAGGTTTGCGTGTATTAAGACACATGCAAACTTGATAGCACATACAAAGTAGGGCTGCAACCATTAGTCAACATTGTCGACAATAAAATTTGTCACCGACAATTATATTTGTGGACAATAGTCTGACTAGAGATGTCCGATAATGGCTTTTTTGCCGATATCCGATATTGTCCAACTCTTAATTGCCTAATTTTGTTGTGATGCCCCACTGGATGCATTAAACAATGTAACAAGGTTTTCCAAAATAAATTTAAAAAAAAAAGTCAGCTTTTTCTCATAACATTCCGATTTTTTGGTCTTTTTTTCTTACATTTTTACAATTTTTTTAGATAGATATGTTATTCTTTGAAAACACGCAACTCTTTAAACTTAATCAGACACTTTAAGTATATTTGCACAAAGTATCGGCATCGAATCAGTACTGCCAATACCAGCCTGAATTGTACTCTGTATGGAATCACTAATGTTCACAAGAGGTCACTTGTGACTTGAGATGAAGAAATACATTTAGATGTGAACTTGGGTTCTTGTGCTGGTCCAGGACATAAAACTTATTTGCGAAGAATGTGAACTGGGTCTGTGATTATAAGAATAACTGACAATTTATTCTGCAATTCAGAAATCAGGATGTGTTGACACAAGAGCAGAGAAAATGGGAGCCACCGGTGTCCTATTGGGAACGCATTCTTTTCCAGCATCAATTCTCAAGGCCGTTTTCCAGCTGACTGGCTCTAATTTATATGACCTGGTTGGAGGCCGTTTAATAGTCCAGCTCATTTGTCCCTGTGCTCGGCAACCCACTTGGGCCCTGACTCACATGCTCATCAAGACACAAAAACCACAAAACGGGCTTC
Organism: Nerophis lumbriciformis; assembly: GCF_033978685.3. Classification (NCBI taxonomy): domain Eukaryota; kingdom Metazoa; phylum Chordata; class Actinopteri; order Syngnathiformes; family Syngnathidae; genus Nerophis; species Nerophis lumbriciformis. The sequence continues at coordinate 5,687,235 of NC_084566.2, forward strand.
TCTCTATGTAGCTTTTTTAGCACTCTCTGCCCAACAAGAAGCCTTGAATCATCTTTTTTATCAATGTGTGATGACCTGACATGTTCTTGTACTACTTTGGAGGAACATTCCAATGGTTCAGCATTTGAAAGCATGAAAATAATTTTCTGGGAGTCATGTTGAATGTGAAACTGCAAAACAAGTCCCACAATTCAGAGTAATTTAGTTTGTGTTAACTAATCTTTGTAAAGTTAGGAGACTTTACTCTAGGTGTATTCATTTGTTAGTTTAATCTTTGATTTGAATGTCAACACATTTTCTTAAGTTTTAATGAGACTTATGTTGACCGAGTACACCATAATCCTCAAACGTTTTCACTCGATGAGAATTCTCTGGCAATTCTCCATGAAACTGTAGACTTAATAACTTTAGTGAGATGTTTTTCAAATACAACTATATGACTGAAAAGTGCAGTATGGACATATGGCAGCCAAACAAATCCCATTCCATTTTATCCACTAAGGCAAAGAGGAATTTTCTTCTTTTACAACTTACACTACAATGGTGTGTTTTTCGCCGCCTTGCTCGTTTGGAAAATATCCCCATTCTAACCTCAGCTCTGTCTGCCTCTCATTGGAGCCGTCCTTGCTTTTTCTATTCAGTATCAACAGTATTTGTGCAAGCATTAATGCAGTTGTTGCGTCGGTGGAAAGAAATATCTCATAACCCACAAGTAGCCTTCAATCCCTTTCCAATCAATACAGAAACCGCTGCCAATGTATATGTGTGAAAGCAAAGGGGTTGCAGATCTATGCTTCTGCAGCGTCTACTCACTGTGGCTGTGATGAGGGGACCGTGAAGCTGTGCGTAGAGCAAGGCCTCGTTGACGTGACCCCGAACTCCGAGCAGTGCCAGCTCAAGGCTGTGGTGGCCCACCATTCCGTGGGTTAGCTGCTCCAGCAAGTTGGTGTATCTCCTCCAAGGCTGATCCAGTTCAGATATGCTGGCCAAGCAGCCACGCATAACATTGAGGCAGTAACCCACACAGGGTTTAATCAGAGTCAAGCCTCTGCAATGGGAGCAGTACACCATCTTCACCAGGCCTTTCATGCACTCTTTGCTTAAACTGACATGCTCCGTGGCGTTCAGCACATCCATTCCTTCCTCGAGGGCCACGCTGAGTTGCCGGCCAACGCTCATTGCCTCGACGAGCTCCTGGGCCATGACGGCCGGGTGACTTCCAAACGGGTTAACGTCCTGCCTGATCATACGTAGGCAGTCAGTCATTTCAGGTCCCACCGCCTTGCTGCCCACCATGCCTGGATTGATCAGTCGTGTGTAGACAAGTGGGAACAGGTCATTAAAAAAATGGTGGACAGTCGCCTCCGCGGAGACGTTGGCCCCTCGGAGGTAAAGGGAGAGTGACGCGAAGAGCTGGTTCACATGGGGCAATGCTTGACTGGAAAGGGGTGCGTAGGTCCCCTCCAGCAGAGAACTCAGGTGTCCTTGGGAGAACGACAGCAAGTACTGGAACATGTCTACAAAAGAGAGCAAATAAGGAACATTGTTGTGTTTAGCAAAATGACCGACATTCTTTACATTAATGCAAACATGCATCAAAACCCAGGCCCCCACATAGCTTGGCTCAAATGTAATGGAATTTAGCACTACAAAACCACCGCCAAGTTTCCTTTCATTATGGTCGCATATCATTGAGCAATATGTCATCACCCCAATATGCTATGCCTTGACGAAACAGTCAGCTTGTCCACACTGGGAGGCCAAGTGGGACAGAAATGAAGTAATTTCAGACTGACCACAATTACAAACCACCTAAACCCAACCAAAAATTCACTTTTTTCCCATCAGCATCGATTTCCTGAAGCAAACATCAATATCAGTAGCAAAGATTGTTGGTGTTCCTTAAGTATCTGTAGATCCCCTTTCAATCAGAGTAGTAGCAGTAGTGCTAATGACTGTGTACAGTATACATGATGTTGTCACTGTTAATACCAACCAAGTCATCTCTCGATTCTACAGCAGCCTCTATATGCACGCTCCTATGGATGTCTAAATGTGTTTGTGTATGCAGGCCCTGCATGCTACACTTCTGGGATGTGATGTCAACTTAGAAGCTTGCCCGGACAAAAGGGAACAGTAGCAAATGTGGTTTACCAGCCTCCACCCCGCTGCTTGGTGTTTATAAAAGTTTTCAACTTTTATTTCGTGAAAAGCTATTTATTCAGTTGTATTCATTGTTTAATAATAATTGCCCGTGTAATCTGTGTGTGTGTGTGTGTGTGTGTGTGTGTGTGTGTGTGTGTGTGTGTGTGTGTGTGTGTGTGTGTGTGTGTGTGTGTGTGTGTGTGTGTGTGTGTGTGTGTGTGTGTGTGTGTGTGTGTTTCCGCACACAGACCGAAAGATAACACAGTCAGTCTCAACAGCTGCACTAATATGTCCGCTGTCTGACACAAGGGGACTCCCGGCTGGCCAGTAAAGGGCACGTGTAACACTACAGAAAATACTATCGTCATTACCAGCAGCTTTTACTTTGGAATTTTAAAAGCAGCATCAGCCCGAGCATATTGAAAATATTTATGTATTTTGTTTCAATATGTTCATGCGGTGTATTGTGCCTTTGAGTCATGGTTTTGGTATGCTGCCTTGTTGGTCAATGTCTAACTGAAATCACTATAAATTACAACCTGGCAGGTGTCACGCAGTATGGTCACACCTCATTATGATTCCTAGCAAATGTGAGTCTTTACAATCGTATGCCCTCATACACGCATTAGTTAGTAAATACAAATGGCCAGGGCTGTGTATCTTGTCAGGCAGAATTTCATTTGATGTAAATCTATGGACTGGACTGAGCACCAACTGTGCCTCACATCCAGAATCTGTTGGAGCACTAATGAAATAAAACCATGAAACCCAGCATGCAAGTTTAACAATGAAGGTCTATGTTTGGATTTGGTTAGTGCTGGCCGTGATCACCGATATTTCTATGACAAATGGTAAAGTCTTGATACACGACTTGCTGGTTTATTTGCTTAAATGAATCCCAACAAGGTGAAAACATCTTTGATCTCGCAGCAGGCCTTGTAGCTCGGACTGTAGATTATGGTTCGTCAAATTTAGATCTCCCATACTGAAAAAGAACCAGCTCTTTGACCTTCTTTTTATTACCACCCAATGGGGCGTCCTTGAAGGGAGCCTGAACCCACTAAGACCATCTGACTTGGGCCCATTAAAATCAATGATAAAACAACCAAAAAAGTCTTATTTTCAATATCAGTGACAGAATATTGTACTTAACTGCCAGACATTTTGATGGCCCTTTTCTAGTAGGTGTGCATGTCGCAGCTGTATCACTTTAGGTCACTTCCTTATGTGAGTGAAAAAGGCTCGACTCACTTGGGGAGAAGTCGATCTGCGCCACTTGTTGGTTTGCATGTGTATAAAGCTCTAGCCACAAATATAAGACGACGCCAGAGTTTTTAAACTTCTTCTAGCTTTTTCTAGTGTCCAGTGTGAAGTACTTAGGTAACTGCAGTGGCTTCCTGTTGCTCAGAGAATAGACTTGCATCAAGGCATTTCATGGTCTAGCACCAAGTACACCTCTGACATGTTGGAGCCACATGAACCATCTAGGGCTCTTAAGAACCTTAGGGAGTGGTGCCCAGAGTCAAGACTAAACATTTTTAGTGTTATGCTCCTCAAATCTGGAACAGTCTTCCAGAAGATGTCAGATGTTGACAATATTCAAACCCAAGCTGAAAACACTTTTATTTAACCAACACGCTTTGACTATAATTGAATGAATTCATGATTGTTTTTATGATTTTATTTTTGTTCATGATTGAATTCACCTTCTTGCAATTTGATGCATCCATGAAGCACTTTGAATAACACAAATAAAGCTGCCTTGCTTTGCCTTCCATGACCAAGATAATGACTTATAATTGGGCCAGTACAGTAAATATTGGTTGGTGGATTGTGGAACAAGACCGTGGGTTCATAAAGCTAAATGCATACAGAGATTCACTCAATATCAGATGGATAATAGCAGATGATTTGCAAAACTGTGGTTTCAGTTCAGTTTAGGGTCTCTAAGACTGGGTGCCAGTGTGTGAGGTCTGTCTTCTTGGTTTTAAGTCAGGCCGCAAGGCTCCACAGACATAAGGCTCAGGTTACATAGGATTATTAAATGTTAACATGCAATACTGCTGGAAACATTGTGGAGCGATATGCCCTTGAGCATGGCACAAAACGTCCAGTTTTTAGGTGACACAGAGACAAGGTGAAACAGTTGGGACTGGAAGAATCTTGAACGAACAAGCAGAAGAAACACTGAAGATACATCTGGATTCATTTGGCCCATGGGGGCGGCACACGTTCCATCCTTCCGCCTCCATTTCATCCAGCGTCCACATCATAGACCCATTGACAAAAAGCCCACCTTTCTGATTTGAAATCCTTATAGAAAGGAAACACCGGATCTCTTGATAAATCATTGTCAGCGTTCCACTGTTCTTTATCAAGCGCTCTCCCACGCTCGTGCTGACTCAGCGTCTTAACTGCGATAAATCAAATACAATTGCTGTGGCTTTCTCTGCAATAATCTTCAGTGCTGAGAAGCAGAGCGAGAACAAAACACAAGAAACTGAAAAGGCTGCTTTGAAGGCCTACAGTAACACCCGACCGCAAAGTCTGAATCCAGCTTTGACCTCACACACAACCATGGGTGACCATCATAACCGCATCACAGACTTCCTCCAGGAAGCAGCTACTCCGCGATTGTTAGGACATCTCAAAAAGCAACTTCTTCTGTACACAAATTCATGGCTTTGGAAACTTTTCACCACCTGTGACAGTTTTAATCAGAAGAGGCTGCTTCCTTTTGACATTCTGCATGGCGTCGCTAAACTGTCATTATGTGGAAGCTGTCTCCATATTATCAAAGTAAAAAAAAAAATCAAATAAAATGGAAGATGTGTGATTCAAGCCAGGAGTATTGCGTTACCACGCACTGCAACACTGTGGTCCCTGACTTCTGAGGCATTGTGAGAGATGAGTGTAAGCATGTGTGAGTGGAACTGAGCAGTATTGTCAAAGCATTGGAGGGAGCCACGGCATCAGTGCTTGCCAAAACCCAGCACAGACAAGCGGCACCACAGGCTGATTATACCGTATAAAGAACAGCATTCCCTGAAGAGAATGGACTATTTCACAGTCTCATTTCACCAAAATGAATCTTGTCAGTCATGCAGTGTGCAAGTTTCCGTATACTGGAGTTGAAAAAAAGTGCCAGGAGAAATAAATGGACCTATAGAATATACAGTAGACTTTCTCGGCAAGTTGAGCACTAACCAGAGGGAAATGAGTTCGACTCAGATGATGAGTATATGATTTGTGTTTCAAAACAGGAATAAAAACAACAACCTTGTTTTTAATGTTTTTACCTACACTTTTACAATGTATTCTCCATTATTGGTTATTGCTTATTGTGCAGCAAAGATGGGGCTTGTTATTTCTGTGTCTGTTTTAAATGAAAGACTATAAGTGTTTCCATAGATAGATGTCATCATTTGGTAGCACAGCTTTATTTCAGAAATTTGGAATCAAAAACCTGCGACACTGCATCCTTATGTGGGACATTAGACTTGTCTTTGAATTTTATTTCCTTCAAATTACTCTCGATTAACAAACAGTTTTCTGAAAGCCTGTTATTACTAGATGCTGGTTGCAGTCACGTTGCCTCTCATGGACATTCTTTTATTCTGCCCAAAGGCTGTGAAATTCTATTTAGTTTTTTGAGGTGCTTTGTAATAATATTTTTACCATTCTATATTGTGAGTATTGTGTGTTTAGCTTTTACCCTTTTTCACTGATGCTGAACAACCTACACATGTTTCAAGTGTTCCTTAAAAAGGGAACCAAGCACACACACAGCAGAATGTGTGACACTTTTTACAGCTAAGAAATAAAACAATATTGTCACACAATCATTAGTCAGTAACTCTTCTGTTACACAGAAATATCCTGATATATATACATATAATTTATTCATATACACACACACACACACACACACACACACACACACACACACATATATATATATATATACATACTAGAGCTGTGAATCTTTGGGTGTCCCACGATTCGATTCAATATCGATTCTTGGGGTGACGATTCGATTCAAAATCGTTTTGTTTTTTTCAATTCAACACGATTCTCGATTCAAAAACGATTTTTTTCCCAATTCAAAACAATTCTCTATTCATTCAATACATAGGATTTCAGCAGGATCTACCCCAGTCTGCTGACATGCAAGCAGAGTAGTAGATGTTTGTAAAAAGCTTTTATAATTGTAAAGGACAATGTTTTATCAACTGTTTGCAATCATGTAAATTTGTTTTAACTATTAAATGAACCAAAAATATGACTTATTTTATCTTTGTGAAAATATTGGACACAGTGTGTTGTCAAGCTTATGAGATGCGATGCAAGTGTAAGCCACTGTGACACTATTGTTCTTTTTTTTTATTTTTTATAAATGTCTAATGATAATGTCAATGAGGGATTTTTAATCACTGCTATGTTGAAATTGTAACGAATATTGATACTGTTGTTGATATTAATTTTTGTTTCACTACTTTTGGTTTGTTCTGTGTTTGTGTCTCCTCTCAATTGCTCTGTTTATTGCAGTTCTGAGTGTTGCTGGGTCGGGTTTGGTTTTGGAATTGTATTGTTATGGTATTGCTGTGTATTGTTTTGTTGGATTGATTAATTTAAAAAAAAAATTTTTTTTTTTTTTTTTTAAATAATTAAAAATAAAAAAATTAATCCATTTAAAAAAAAATGAGAATCGATTCTGAATCGCACAACGTGAGAATCGCGATTCGAATTCGAATCAATTTTTTCCCACACACATATATACACACACATATATACACGTATATATACACACACACATATACACACACACTAATATATATACATATATATACACACACACACATATACACTTATATATACACACACACACACACACACACACACACACACACACACACACACACACACACACACACACACACACACACACACACACACACACACACACACACACACACGCCTTCAGAGCCATTTTTACCGGCCAATGTGTCCCTGGAGTCTAAATAATTGCCCATGTCTGCTCTATCCTGACTCGTCTCCCAGTTCCTCATGCTGAAAACCATCCCCACAGCATGTTGCTGCCACCACCATGCTTCACTGTGTTAGGGAACTGTGGTTCCTACCTCTACTTCACACCATGACCGGTCTGGCTTCCTCATTATCTCTCATAAAGGCTCGAGAATCTCCGTGAGATTGTTGCTATTTTGATCATATCTATTTATTCGCAAACTGTGGAAATATTGAGGTGTCATACATCAGATATATATGATAATATCTTCAATATACTTGTTTTTCCCACTCTACTGCTACTTTAATTGTGATGGTGTAAAGGGGGCATTAGAAATGAACAGTGACTTAAATTATGCAAAAACATCAAAACAATAAAATTGCAGTAGTGGACGAACCTACGCTTTGGCATAATACACATGGGCACAAGGGGCAATGCTCATCAAATGTGGTATCATTCCAAAAGAGAAATAAGCGGCTTTCCACTGGTAAAAGATTCCTCGTTAGACCAGGATGACTATAGGCTTCCACATGTGATAATTAGGCAGGAGATACTGATCTCATGCTGTGGGCCATTCCACTTTTGGTAATGGTAGGACCTGGCCTCACATGGTCTCAGGGAAAAGCATCCTAATCCTGTCACCAGCTTGGGTTTCAGACAGGTCACCCCGCACATAGTGACACGTGTGTGGATTACATAGGCCTGTTTTAATTAGTCGGGATACTGTAGGGAAAAGCATCTCTCAGCCAGCACTGTGCAGCTTCCATTTCAACTGGGAGTCACACAATCTCTGCCAACCTCTCGCCTTACAGCACTGTTTCATGCGAATAAACTATTAATAAGACAAATAATCAATCCGTTGAATCATCATACTTCATCAACAGTCTAAAGCGGGAGCATGACTCATTTGTAGGACGCAGATATGTTGTCCACGGTTATGTGAAAAAACATATGTAATCACTAATGTGTGCACGTATAATCCAAATAGTCCGAAATATATCTTTACTTGTGTTGTTGCTTCTAGACAGGTGGGATGTTTGACACAAGGAGGAGGATGATAGAGTCTCCCATTTCCTCATCAGCATTATAGTAATTAAATAGACTGCACGGCCATATCAAATCTTCCATTCCACAGATGCCAGGGCAGACTCAGGGTACACTGCTATAACACCATGGGGGAGGACGGGTGGAGGTGCAGATTTGAGGGAGAGGAGATCTGGCCAACGAGTGGAAACATGATCGAAGGCTCGGTGAACCAGCAGAAGGACGAGGACAGAGGAGACTGAGGGGGGCGGTATGTTCAAATTCCCAATGCCATGAAGGGGTTATATGCTGAGGGCCAGCATGGGGGAAGACTGTTGATAGACTGATGGACAGCACCCCTGGTCTGAAGCCTTAGGAGGGCCATGGCGCTACAGTAACCCCACCTTTCTCTCTACTTTATTGATGTATAAATCAAAGTGTGAAACCTTGTTAAGGGGCAGCACGTGTCAACCACAACAGGCATGTGAGGAATGACAATTTTTCCAGTCAAGGACAAGCCTTTTTTTAATGCAAAATAAGACAACAGCAGCGCTATCAAAATGAAGTGATCACTGTTTATCTGAAATAACATGAAAATTATCTTTCAACTCAATTTGATGATCAGTTGAAAGTTAGACAGGGTTGGTTGGATATTTTGTAAAACTGTGGTTGGCAAAGTGCTTAGATCAGTGGTTCTTAACCTTGTTGGAGGTACCGAACCCCACCAGTTTCATATGCGCATTCACCGAACCCTTCTTTAGTGAAGAATAAAATGTTGTTGTTTTTTCAAATTCAAGAAAAAATTATATGTTTTTGTATTGGTGTACAAAATTAACTGTGCATGAACATCACCTTGTTCAAAGAACAATACCAACACAGTGCATGAACTCTCAACAAATTACACACCTTACACACATTACCATGAATTGATTAACGTGGACCCCGACTTAAAGAAGTTGAAAAACTTATTCGGGTGTTACCATTTAGTGGTCAATTGTACGGAATATGTACTGTACTGTGTAAACTGTACTGTTTCATATAATGTATTCTCTTCCTTTGCAATCTGCTAGTAAAAGTTTCAATCGATCCATCAAACAACCTGCAAATCAGATGGAAAATTAGAGGGAACATTGTTTGGGGGTATCCATAATACGCTGATAGGGAGAAGTTTTTATTTACATGATAAGTCGGATGTGTCTTTACCTCCGTGGCGGAGGCTCTGCCGAACCCCTGAGGCCGACTCACCGAACCCCTTGGGTTCGATCGAACCCAGGTTAAGAACCACTGGCTTAGATGAAAATAATTGAGTCCTTAAAATATAGTAACAATCGTATGGGCTCCAAATATAAGACATACATAAAAAAGACAGATTGTCTTATATTCGCTGTCTGCAGACTTAGAGCATATGTGCAATCCACTGGGTGGCGCTTTTCTTCCTGTCCCTCACACAGTAATGGAGAGATGCTTTGGGAAAAAGTGTGTTAAAGGTTGGATAAGTTAGCTTATTGCAAGAAAATTGTGATCAATGGAACAAGTCGCTGAGAAAAGAATGGAATCAGTTTTTGTTGCAATCCACCAGTTATTTCACTGATATTTAAAACAGTTCAGTTCAGTTTCAGTTTATTTGGAACATGCACACGATACAATGTATCATATCATATTTCCAGTCGTTTCATTACAGCACGTCCGAAAAGGAGTAGGAAGAAGCTGAGCTTTTTTAACCCTACCCCTTTTCATATCATAGCAATTTTATCCCATTTCCTTGTTTTCTGTACAGAACAGTGATATAATGAATTGATTGATATGATTTATAATGAATAAATAATAATAATAATAATAATAATAATAATAAGTAAAAAAAAAAAAAAAAATTAAATAAATAAATAATCTTTATCTCAAACAAAACATGATTTAAATTTTGAAAAACATTATGTCTTAGTCTGTTATTTTCTGTTAAAAATATTTCCGGGGAAAAGATGGGTGGTTTTGTGTTCAGGGACGTCTTTTATGCAGGTCACAGTACTTTTGCCAGAAGTTGATATGGTTGCGGACTGATTTTGACTTTCACAATAATGAAATCCTAATTTTCTACTGTATATACTCTTAGGGCCTGATCTACTAAGATCCCAAATAGGACTTATGCAGATTCCAAATTCCCCCAAAACAGGTACAGAGAGGTCAGAAAAGTTGGTTGTGCACGTGAGGTCTCCTTTGCAACTTACTGACAATTACATTTTCAAACCACAAACTAACATCATGGGCTATCTTATGTTACCATTAGTGGTTGAACAAAACACATGAGTTTTAAAACCGTCTAAATATTTACAATTAATACGTTTACATAATAAAACAAATTTTCGGCCCGAAAAAAATTATTGGTGTTCACGGCTGTTACTCAATCCTGTCCCGTTAACACGTACACACGTGTCCAAGAGACGCAACAAACAATGTGCAGTTATGTTGTTGTAATGATAAAATATACATTCAACGACATCTGACACTAGCTATCCAAATTGCTATCATTAGCTAACAACACCAAAAGCGAAGGCATGTGCACGTTTACGTACATACAGTATATGGTTACGTCATTACGTTCTAGAAGCTGTATCTCTTAAAATAGATAGGAAAGTTAGCGCCCTCTAGGAAACTGTGTAAATGTTGCAAACAGCCCTTAAGTCAGCCCTGTAATTGTTTTTTGATCTAATAAAGACTAATTACTCATGTCAGTTTGAAGATTTGTCAAAATTGGGAACGAAAAAAAATGGACTTTGACCCTGCTAGTTCATTTATCTTGCACTGAAAAATAAGTGAAAATGAAATCCGTAAAGCAACAATAACTCTTTGTTTTCGCTTACAAACTACCACCATTTCTGCGACTGCTATCTGAACAATTTTGTTGTGGTTTTGAAATAAAAATGTAGAGTTACAGACTGGAGAAGATGGCCAAACATCCATCTCAAAAATAATTTATGGCTGTAGATTCCATTGAAATCCGAACATCTGCCATCATTCTAACAAGTGAGTCATCGCAGTGTGAATTCAATCGATAGGCGGCATTCTTTTTCCCCCCGAAATAGGAGAAGACGATTGATGATAATGTTGTGATAAACAGAGTGTTGTTAAGGCAATACACCAGAAGTGGAAATTTGCCATGGCTTTCATTGGAGATTTTTGGATTTTTTCAGCCAAGGGAGGCTGGCAAAGGAATAACACGAACCAGACCAAGAAGTGTGAAAGGACTATGAGATGAAAAGGGGATGTAATGAAGAACATTTATAAGGAGCTGACGTTGCTACTGTTTACATTTTTCAGCTTCTTTATGGAACCGGCTTGCAATTACGAATCTCTTTGGTTATGACTTTTATCCACCCAGCCATGAAGGAAACTATTCATCACAAAAGTATTGGTTGAATAAAGTACTATCTGAATGTATTTTGAACATGCTTAAAGGGGAACATTATCACCAGACCTATGTAAGCGTCAATATATACCTTGATGTTGCAGAAAAAAGACCATATATTTTTTAAACCGATTTCCGAACTCTAAATGGGTGAATTTTGGCGAATTAAACGCCTTTCTATTATTCGCTCTCAGAGCGATGACGTCACGTTGTGACGTCACATCGGGAAGCAATCCGCCATTTTCTCAAACACATTACAAACACCGAATCAAATCAGCTCTGTTATTTTCCGTTTTTTCGACTGTTTTCCGTGCCTTGGAGACATCATGCCTCGTCGGTATGTTGTCGGAGGGTGTAACAACACGAACAGGGACGGATTCAAGTTGCACCAGTGGCCCAAAGATGCGAAAGTGGCAAGAAATTGGACGAATGTTGTTCAAAATACGAGGGTGTGGGGAAAGCCGACGAAAATGGTCAGTCGTTTGTTCCGCACACTTTACCGACGAAAGCTATGCTACGACAGAGATGGCAAGAATGTGTGGATATCCTGCGACACTCAAAGCAGATGCATTTTCAACGATAAAGTCAAAGAAATCTGCCGCCAGACCCCCATTGAATCTGCCGGAGTGTGTGAGCAATTCAGGGACAAAGGACCTCGGTAGCACGCAAGCAATGGCAGCAGTTTGTTCCCGCAGACGAGCGAGCTAAACCCCCTGGATGTCTTGGCTCACACTGCTTCTACCGTCCCTTAAGCCACCGAAAATGATCAAGAGAAGAATATCGACCCTAGCTTCCCTGGCCTGCTGACATCAACTCCAAAACTGGACAGATCAGCTTTCAGGAAAAGAGAGCGGATGAGGGTATGTCTACAGAATATATTAATTGATGAAAACTGTATTTATTACTCGCGGTTTTACGTAAATGATTATACATAAACTGTGTTTACCAATAATTTAGCTTAAAAACATTACAACACTTAAAAACAAACACATACCAATCGTTGGTTAGAAGGCGATCGCCGAATTCGTCCTCGCTTTCTCTCGTGTCGCTGGCTGTCGTGTCGTTTTCGTCGGTTTCGCTTGCATACGATTCAAACCGATATGGCTCAATAGCTTCAGTTTCTTCTTCAATTTCGCTTAAGCCGCTGAAATCCGAGTCTGAATCTGAGCTAATGTCGCTATACCTTGATGTCCATCCGCCATGTTTGTTTGTATTGGCATCACTATGTGACGTCACAGGAAAATGGACGGGTGTATATAACGATGGTTAAAATCAGGCACTTTGAAGCTTTTTTTAGGGATATTGCGTGATGGGTAAAATTTTGATAAAAACTTCGAAAAATAAAATAAGCCACTGGGAACTGATTTTTAATGGTTTTAACCCTTCTGAAATTGTGATAATGTTCCCCTTTAACAAAGTTATGTTGAGTTCTGTAAACAATGAAACAAGTCTGAAAAGGAGTAGGAAGAATCAGACCTTTGATGTAATCTTCTCCCTTCTCCATGTCTCAGCACTTACTGACTTCACTTTCTCTGTTGTACCAGGTTGCCATTTTCTTATCGGGGCATAAAAGGACAGGAATGTACATCAGTAAAGATAATGAACCAAGTACGGGATTGGATTGGGGGCCGACAGTCGCCTTTTTTAAATTGCCGTTCTTTACCGCAGCTGTGCCCTAGTGATTGTACTCATGTAACAGATTCATTCAAAAGGAATGCATGCTTTGAGAGACATTTATATTTCCAGAATCCTTGTTAGGATTGTTAAGTTGGAACGATGGCGTCGTCTATCCACAGTGCCAAGCCACTTCATCAGTACAGTGAAACTTCAATTTGCCAACGGCTCCATTTGCAACTTTCCAGTGTACCAACCTTTAGATGGTGCCAAATATGCCTCTGTGTGCGAACCATGTCTCGGTGTACCAACGCTTTATTCATACATTTTCTTGTGCCGCTGGCATTTTGATGACATCACTTCCTGAGCAGTACAGTACACACAGCCATTTTGGAGAACCCTAGGTCACATCCGGTTTACACAGTCCATGACTCGGCCGCCACTCTTCAGTGCTTCAGCGTGTGTTTCTTTTCTCGCCATTCACAGAGTTTTGTCTATTATGTTACTCAATATGGGTCCAAAAAAAGACAACAAACCAGCCTGGAAAGAAGGAAGGATTTGCTGTGGACATAAAAAGGACTATTTGCAGGGAGTATGCCATTGGCGCACGCATTGCTTATTTGGCTCGCAAATACCAAATAATTGCCCATCCATCCATCCATCCATCTTCTTCCGCTTATCCGAGGTCGGGTCGCGGGGGCAGCAGCCTAAGCAGGGAAGCCCAGACTTCCCTCTCCCTAGCCACTTCTTCCAGCTCTTCCCGGGGGATCCCGAGGCGTTCCCAGGCCAGCCGGGAGACATAGTCTTCCCAACGTGTCCTGGGTCTTCCCCGTGGCCTCCTACCGGTCGGACGTGCCCTAAACACCTCCCGAGGGAGGCGTTCGGGTGGCATCCTGACCAGATGCCCGATCCATCTCATCTGGCTACTCTCGATGTGGAGGAGCAGCGGCTTTACTTTGAGTTCCCCCCGGATGACAGAGCTTCTCACCCTATCTCTAAGGGAGAGCCCCGCCACCCGGCGGAGGAAACTCATTTCGGCCCCTTGTACCCGTGATCTTGTCCTTTCGGTCATAACCCAAAGCTCATGACCATAGGTGAGGATAGGAACGTAGATCGACCGGTAAATTGAGAGCTTTGCCTTCCGGCTCAGCTCCTTCTTCACCACAACGGATCGATACAGCGTCCGCATTACTGAAGACGCCGCACCGATCCGCCTGTCGATCTCACGATCCACTCTTCCCTCACTCGTGAACAATACTCCGAGGTACTTGAACTCCTCCAATTGGGGCAGGGTCTCCTCCCCAACCCGAAGATGGCACTCCACCCTTTTCCAGGCGAGAACCATGGACTCGGACTTGGAGGTGCTGATTCTCATCCCAGTCGCTTCACACTCAGCTTCGAACCGATCCAGTGAGAGCTGATGATCCTGGCCAGATGAAGCCATCAGGACCACATCATCTGCAAAAAGCAGAGACCTAATCCTGCAGCGACCAAACCGGATCCCCTCAACGCCTTGACTGCGCCTAGAATTCTGTTCATAAAAGTTATGAACAGAATCGGTGACAAAGGGCAGCCTTGGCGGAGTCCAACCCTCACTGGAAACGTGTCTGACTTACTGCCGGCAATGCGAACCAAGCTCTGACACTGATCATACAGGGAGCGGACCGCCACAATCAGACAGTCCGATACCCCATACTCTCTGAGCACTCCCCACAGGACTTCCCGAGGGACACGGTCTAATGCCTTCTCCAAGTCCACAAAGCACAAGTAGACTGGTTGGGCAAACTCCCATGCACCCTCAAGGACCCTGCCGAGAGTATAGAGCTGGTCCACAGTTCCACGACCAGGACGAAAACCACACTGTTCCTCCTGAATCCGAGGTTCGACTATCCGGCGTAGCCTCCTCTCCAGTACATCTGAATAGACCAAATAATTGCCACCATTGTAAATAAGGATGATTATATGGACGCTAACTTTGCCAGAAGGGGTCACATATTTTCAATACAATAACAATAATGACTGTGCATGTGAGCTGTGTGCTTGGTATTTTTATGTATTTGTATCCATTTATCTATGTTCTTATGTTTTTGTGTTATTATGAATTTGCACTAAATTTGTTTTGCTTACAATTTCGTTGTACAATGTACAATGACAATAAAGATATATTCTATTATATTGTATTCTATTTTCGCAAGTGAAGAGAGAAAAGTGCAAAACCAGGTTGAAAAACTGTTGCTTGTGTTGATGAAAAGCAACCAGCATATGGTTTGCGAGAAGGCTCGCCATTTTAATGGCGACTTGATGTCCTGAGGTGACCATGAAGGACTCAGCACGGAATAAAATTTAAAGCGAGCCATGGGTGGTTCGAAAAGTTTAAAAAGAGGACCGACATTCACCGTGTGGTGCGGCATGGCCAGGCTGCTAACTAGCTCCAACAGGAGTTTATCGGCAAAGAGGGCTTTGTACAGCAGCAAGACTATTTTTGATGAGACCAGACTTTTTGGGTGAAATAGGCCAGAGCAAATTTTTATTACAATGAAAGAGAGGCACTACAGGGACACAAAACGATGAAGCCTCACACTGCTAGTTTGTGCTTACGCTAGCGGTGACTGTAAGGGGAAGCCACTGCTCGTTTATCACTCTGAAGTGTTCATAAAATAGATTGTTGAGCAATTACATACTGTATGTATATATATATATATATACAAACCCCGTTTCCATGAGTTGGGAAATTGTGTTAGATGTAAATATAAATGGAGTACAATGATTTGCAAATCATTTTCAACCCATATTCAGTTGAATATGCTACAAAAACAACATATTTGATGTTCAAACTGATAAACATTTTTTTTTTTTTGCAAATAATCATTAACTTTAGAATTTGATGCCAGCAACACGTGACAAAGAAGTTGGGAAAGGTGGCAATAAATACTGATAAAGTTGAGGAATGCTCATCAAACACTTATTTGGAACATCCCACAGGTGTGCAGGCTAATTGGGAACAGGTGGGTGCCATGATTGGGTATAAAAACAGCTTCCCAAAAAATGCTCAGTCTTTCACAAGAAAGGATGGGGCGAGATACACCCCTTTGTCCACAACTGCGTGAGCAAATAGTCAAACAGTTTAAGAACAACGTTTCTCAAAGTGCAATTGCAAGAAAATTAGGGATTTCAACATCTACTGTCCATAATATCATCAAAAGGTTCAGAGAATATGGAGTAATCACTCCACGTAAGCGGCATGGCCGGAAACCAACATTGAATGACCGTGACCTTCGATCCCTCAGACGGCATTGTATCAAAAACCGACATCAATCTCTAAAGGATATCACCACATGGGCTCAGGAACACTTCAGAAAACCACTGTCACTAAATACAGTTTGTCGCTACATCTGTAAGTGCAAGTTAAAGGTCTATAATGCAAAGCGAAAGCCATTTATCAACAACATCCAGAAACGCCGCCGGCTTCTCTGGGCCCGAGATCATCTAAGATGGACTCGTGCAAAGTGGAAAAGTGTTCTGTGGTCTGACGAGTCCACATTTCAAATTGTTTTTGGAAATATTCGACATCGTGTCATCCGGACCAAAGAGGAAAAGAACCATCCAGACTGTTATCGACGCAAAGTTCAAAAGCCAGCATATGTGATGGTATGGGGGTGCATTAGTGCCCAAGGCATGGGTAACTTACTCATCTGTGAAGGCACCATTAATGCTGAAAGGTACATACAGGTTTTGGAACAACATATGCTGCCATCTCAGCGCCGTCTTTTTCATGGATGCCCCTGCTTATTACAGCAAGACAATGCCAAGCCACATTCAGCACGTGTTACAACAGCGTGGCTTCGTAAAAAAAGAGTGCGGGTACTTTCCTGGTCCAGCAACAGTCCAGACCTGTCTCCCATTGAAAATGTGTGGCGCATTATGAAGCGTAAAATACGACAGCGGAGACCCCGGACTGTTGAACGACTGAAGCTCTACATAAAACAAGAATGGGAAATAATTCCATTTTCAAAGCTTCAACAATTAGTTTCCTCAGTTCCCAATCGTTTATTGAGTGTTGTTAAAAGAAAAGGTGATGTAACACAATGGTGAACATGCCCTTTCCCAACTACTTTGGCACGTGTTGCAGCCATGAAATTCTAAGTTAATTATTATTTGCAAAAATAAATAAAGTTAATGAGTTTGAACATCAAATATCTTGTCTTTGTAGTGCATTCAATTGAATATGGGTTAAAAAGAATTTGCAAATCATTGTATTCCGTTTATATTTACATCTAACACAATTTCCCAACTCATATGGAAACGGGGTTTGTGTATATATATATGCAGCAATGATTTTCAAACTGTGGTACATGTACCACTAGTGATACATGGGCACTATCTAGCGGTATGCCAAAGAATTATTGATTTAAGTACAGTGTTTTATTTTCCTACATTCAAACTGTGTTTAATAATACAGTGGCCAATTGTATTTAACATAATTAGTAAATAAAACCTGATTTGGTTTTTAATGAATATTTAGGCCCACTACACTGCTGTATTTTAATGTTGAACATTATGGTGGTACTTGGAGAGCCAAGTTTTTTCTGAGGTCGTACTTGCTCAAAAAAAAAAAAGTTTGAGAACCACTGATGTACATTATAGTGTCTTCAAAGTGTATAATCTTTTTTTACTAAAATAGGGACTTTTGTCAAGGCTAGAACCAATTACTGTATTCATGTAACCATTGCTTCTTATGGGAAACTCTGCTCCACTATACAAACTTTTTATTTGTTTACAAACCATGTTGAAGAATCAATTAAGTTCCTACATTGAGGTTACACTGTGTATAAACGATAGTAAAGTGATTAGGTGGATAGGTTTCTTGTTATTATTAGAAAATATTTGTTGTTGTTGGTTGTGTTCTTGTTTACAAACTCAGGGAGCAAAACCCAAATGATTTAAATGGAAGCTGATGTAGTTTTTTCTTTTGTCTAGGTTCTGTGCGCTCGCCACTTCATTTTGTTAAAGAAAACTGTATGTAACATTCAATACCTCAAATGTAATATATCATCGGATTAACAACACTAGCAAATTTAATGTTTACTTTTGTTACTTGCTACAAAACAATTTCACTTTTCCGTTCACTATCATCTATTGTAAAAGTATCAACTTGCGACTCGAAATCGGCTTGGATCCGAGGCCAAAAAATTCGTCTCTGGATCGGGGGCCAGAAATGTTAATCGGAACATCACTGTTAATGAATAAATCTTTTTTTTTTTGGACAGCACTTGCACGCATCATCAGGACGTTATATTATCAGAACAATGTTGGATAATACAAATGAGAATACCATGGGAACTCCCTGATAGCGTGCGAGGAGCCACAGGAAGACAGGGTGGGAGCCACTGCAAAGTGCAAAGTAGACTTGACTGGGAAAGGGAAAAGATGGAAGGAATTAGGAATGAAACTGAGGTGACGACATGAGTCGCACTGAAGATATTTATTGTCACCCAACAAGCTGGGATTCTTTGACCGAGACCTCAGTTTGCTCAGAGTCAACCATCAGTTCTCACAACTGTTGGCTTCTTCTACACACACGTAAAGTAGGAGCATGTCAACCAGAAGGGAATGATTATGTAGTCAGACAAAAGAACTACTGCATATCTCACAGCTTAGCAAATGAGCCGTCTCCTTCTGTGTCTGACAGAACAGAGGGAAGTGGACCAATCAGCAGTGGAGGATACGTCCCATCAGTCTGAGTCCAACACTCCTGAAGGGAGATGTTACCTTAATTGACCGTGTTGATATGATAATTGTACGACTGCTGACGCTTACAGCTCGATGAATGACAATGTGCGCCTTGGCAAGGCAGCGTCGGAAGATCTTTCCAGGAGAGAAAAGATGATGTTGGCTCACAATAAAAGCCGTATTCTATTTGATTCTTTTCAGTTAGAATCCACTGCAGGAATGTCTGTGGGGAGGCTAATCTACGCAGACCTCTCATTAATCGCCACATTTGGAAGTTGAAAGACGCTCACATTTTGATGGAAGAGCTGAACAACAACGATGAAAGAGAAGCAATCGTTGTGGGGAAGAAGATGGTTGAAGATTTATGGTTTCATTGTGTTAAGCGCCAACATGGGGGAGCCTTGCAAGGAAGCAAGATGTTGGCACGGCGCCCGCTCTTGTTAGGAACACTCAAGAGAGATGAACCAAGCAGACGACAGGAGAGTATACCCCTTCAATCGACATACATACCATACATACTGCTTAATTCCTCTTCGGGGTTGTGGACGGCTGAGTAGCGCTTTATAGCAAGTTGTTGTGATTACATGTAACATGTTTATGTGTGCTATGCTATGTGAGGTTTTTTCCTTGGACTCAGTCTGGACCCCTCCCGAGGGTCCAGCCTTAGACTGATACTTTTTTTACTCTTCCCCCTTTCCCAATGTCACCTTTTTCCCACCTTTTTTAAGGAACGCCGTAAGTGGCTGATCCGTTGGCGGTCCCGTCTTGTCCCCTTGTAACGTATGTCTGCTCTTAGTAGGACTGTGCCGAAAATGACATTTCAGTTCTTATGTGTCTTGTACATGTTAAAGAATGGACAATGATAAAGCATCTTGAATCTTGAAAATACAGAACGGCAACACTTGTAAGTATTCTTGTAGCTTTTCACTAAGGCCCCGGATAAGGTTATCCAGGGGTAAATCACACCTAACCTTATCCATGTCCACACACAACAATGCCACCGTTTAAGACCCTCGCCCCCCTACGTCCGCCGGTGCAACGCGAACTAGTATGCATGCGCTGAAAAAAATAAAATAAAATAAAAAAAGCGTCCATCTGCTCTCCAGTAGATGACTTTACTTCACTGTGAAGTTATTTAAAAGAGCTATATTGTAAATAGTTTGCTGTGCATTTTACATTTGTTTGCTGTGTTTTGTGTGCAAGTTTTTAAATTAAAATGTATCTCCTTTGAACAATATCCAGTGTTTTGGTATTTCAATGAACTACAATCCAGTGTGCTGTGGGGTCCCATTGTAGTGAATCACACCTGAGCCATCATACATGAATCAAATTTTTATTAGACATGAGCAGTGTTGGGACTAACTGTTACTGTAACGCCGTTACTATCGGCGGTAAATAGTAATCTAACGCGTTATTTTTTATATTCAGTAACTCAGTTACCGTTACTACATGATGCGTTACTACATAAAAAATAACGGGAAAAAACGCAGTATCGGCTAGAAACTGAGAAGATCTGAGTGTGATTTATTGCAGCGCTGCGGAAGAGGCGACAAGGAAGAGGTGCGCCGCGCACTGTCCGTGTGTATGTGTGTGTGTATGTGTGTGTGTATGTGTGTGTGGGAGTGGGCGTGTCTGTGTTTACTAACAAGACATCATGGCGAAGCCCGAAGCCGAGTTTCTTAACATGGAGATATTTTCAGTACTTTTCTTTTGTCGACCACAAAGAAAATAACATTTTAGTTGAATGTAAGTTGTGTCTTGGATCAAAGATCCTATCCTAGCAATTCAAATCTGCCGAAACCGCTACAAAAACAACATGCTTCGACGAAGTTAGTGAAGAGACACACACTTCACCTCCACCTCCAACAGCGGCTGGATTTTAACGAAGCACTGCACACAGAAGGTACACACACTCTGTCAATTCTCTTATATACTCTTTCATTCTAGACTTCTAGAGTGTTTGATTATCACATCACTCTAAATGTATAGACTATAAAGTTCACAAACATAAAGAGGGATGCTAGTGGGCCAGGCCAATCTTTCCTTTTCTCTAAACTAAGTGGGGAAATGTGTAGAGTGTTCTGGGCTTCAGACATGATTTTATTTCAGAATTCCTTGAGAGAAAAAAACGCCTGGTTAGGCTTTGTGTATGTAGTGTGTGCCTTCCTTGGTTTACAGCTATGTTGTTATTATGCTGTTTGTTACTTATGTATGTTATGTTGCAGCTATTTAAAATAGTTGTGTCAATTTGTTCTGGCCTGAAATAAATTGGCCCTTTGAAACATATCTTTGTCTTTGTGTGTTGTATGTAGACCACATTGCTTAGCAGAGTTCAGTGATGCAAATGCATGTCAAGTTGATCAACACATTGTATTATTCTCCAGTGCAATAACAGTACTGAAATGAAGGCTAAAAGGGCAATAAATGGGGCCTTAAAAAAAAAATATATATATATAAGTAACTAAATAGTTACTTTTCACAGTAACGCATTACTTTTTGGTTTAAGTAACTGAGTTACTTTTGAAATAAAGTAACTAGTAACTGTAACTAGTTACTGGTTTTCAGTATCTAACCCAACACTGGACATGAGAAAGTAGACAATGCGATAAACAGTTTGGGACACGAGGGGATGTTTCCATCTTTCAGCTGCGCGCTAATGGCGGAGTTAGCGAAGATGCGGGCATCACGCACCCTGCTTGGCCATTTCACAGTCACATCCATAAAGCAATACTTGTAGTCACACACTGCCTATCACGATCACATCCACGGGAGGAAGGGACCAAGTTTTTCAGTAAATAGACTCACAGCTGCGAAAGTTCTCTTGCCGTCTGAGACGTGTAGTATCCGAAATAGCTACAATCGCCCGTTGCCTTCACTTAAGGTATTGATTTGTGATTTCCAAAAGCGCCTGTACATGTACAAGAAGGAGAAACACGGGCATGTCTGCATGATCCGCCTCCATCTTTGTTATGAAACTGACTGTGGTGCGTTCTTTCTGATGTCACTTCCTGAGTGGGGCGCGGACTTTTGGCCTCACTTCCTGTGTGGGCATTGTCTTTCTGGCGTCACTTACACTCCGAACTCACTTTGTAAACGATTTCCACAAGCGTCTGTACATGTAGAAGAAAGAGAAACACGATATGTCTGGATGACTCGCCTTCTTATTTCCAGTGGTTACCACCGAGTTACGAAGCACTTTATTATGAAGCTGGCTGTGGCAAGTTCTTTCTGACGTCACTTCCTGTGTGGGGCTGCGGTCTTTCTGGCGTCACTTCCTCTCCGAACTCACTTTGTAAACGATCAATGAGTCCATACAAAGCTAAGTGCCGGAGAGTCAAGAATTACACGGCTGACTTACCAGTGTAAAAATTTGTCCGAGGAGGGGGACCTTAAACGCTGGTTTAGTGTGGCTGAAACGGGGCTTAGGCTAAATAATTATTTGTTTAAGGGGTTATCCGGCTTAGTGTAGACATGGCCTAAACCAGGGGTGGCCACACTTTTTCTGCAGGCGAGCTACTTTTCAATTGACCAAATGTATTTATTTATGAAAGAGAGGTTTTTCACTAAGTAGCATCACAGCTGACCTGGCCGGACATTGAAAAGTTCTCTTGCCGTCTGAGAAGTGTTGTATCCCAAATAGCTGCAATCGCTTTCTCTGCACATGTAGAAGAAGGAGAAACACGGCATGTCTGGATGACTCGCCTTCATCATGTATCAATTTAAGTGGACCCCGACTTAAACAAGTTGAAAAACTTATTCGGCTGTTACCATTTAGTGGTCGATTGTAAGGAATATGTACTTCACAGTGCAACCTACTAATAAAAGTTTCAATCAATCAATATTTCCAGTGGTTACCTCCGAGTTACGAAACCGCTTTATTATGAAGCTGGCTGTGGCGCGTTCTTTCTGACGTCACTTCCTGTGTGGGCGCGACCTTTCTGGCGTCACTTCCTCTCCGAACTCAGTTTGTAAACGATCAATGAGTCCATACAAAGTTAAGTGCCGGAGATTCAAGAATTACACGACTGACTTACCCGTGTAAAAATTTGTCCGAGGAGGGGGACCTTAAATGCTGGTTTAGTGTGGCTGAAACGGGGCTTAGGCCAAATAATTATTTGTTTAAGGGGTTAGTGTAGACATGGCCTAAACCAGGGGTGGCCATACTTTTTCTGCAGGCGAGCTACTTTTCAATTGACCAAATTTATTTATTTATGAAAGAGAGGTTTTTCGCTAAGTAGCATCACAGCTGACCTGGCCGGACATTGAAAAGTTCTCTTGCCGTCTGAGAAGTGTTGTATCCCAAATAGCTGCAATCGCTTTCTCTGCACATGTAGAAGAAGGAGAAACACGGCATGTCTGGATGACTCGCCTTCATCATGAATCAATTTAAAGGGGAACATTATTACCAGACCTATGTAAGCGTCAATATATACCTTGATATTGCAGAAAAAAGACCATATATTTTTTTAACCGATTTCCGAACTCTAAATGGGTGAATTTTGGCGAATTAAACGCTTTTCTATTATTCGCTCTCGGAGCGATAACGTCACAACGTGACGTCACATCGGGAAGCAATCCGCCATTTTCTCAAACACCGAGTCAAATCAGCTCTGTTATTTTCCGTTTTTTCGACTGTTTTCCGTACCTTGGAGACATCATGCCTCGTCGGTGTGTTGTCGGAGGGTGTAACAACACGAACAGGGACGGATTCAAGTTGCACCAGTGGCCCAAAGATGCCAAAGTGGCAAGAAATTGGACGTTTGTTCCGCACACTTTACCGACGAAAGCTATGCTACGACATAGATGGCAAGAATGTGTGGATATCCTGCGACACTCAAAGCAGATGAAATTTCCAACGATAAAGTCAAAGAAATCTGCCGCCAGACCCCCATTGAATCTGCCGGAGTGTGTGAGCAATTCAGAGACAAAGAACCTCGGTAGCACGGCAAGCAATGGCGGCAGTTTGTTCCCGCAGACGAGCGAGCTAAACCCCCTGGATGTCTTGGCTCACACCGTCCCTTATGCCACCGAAGATGATCAAGAGAAGAATATCGACCCTAGCTTCCCTGGCCTGCTGACATCAACTCCAAAACTGGACAGATCAGCTTTCAGGAAAAGAGAGCGGATGAGGGTATGTCTACAGAATATATTAATTGATGAAAATTGGGCTGTCTGCACTCTCAAAGTGCATGTTGTTGCCAAATGTATTTCATATGCTATAAACCTAGTTCATAGTTGTTAGTTTCCTTTAATGCCAAACAAACACATACCAATCGTTGGTTAGAAGGCAATCGCCGAATTCGTCCTCGCTTTCTCCCGTGTCGCTGGCTGTCGTGTCGTTTTTGTCGGTTTCGCTTGCATACGGTTCAAACCGATATGGCTCAATAGCTTCAGTTTCTTCTTCAATTTCGTTTTCGCTACCTGCCTCCACACTACAACCATCCGTTACAATACATGCGTAATCTGTTGAATCGCTTAAGCCGCTGAAAT
Organism: Nerophis lumbriciformis; assembly: GCF_033978685.3. NCBI lineage: Eukaryota > Metazoa > Chordata > Actinopteri > Syngnathiformes > Syngnathidae > Nerophis > Nerophis lumbriciformis. The sequence continues at coordinate 5,711,663 of NC_084566.2, forward strand.
CAGAGTCTGAATCCGAGCTAATATCGCTATAGCTTGCTGTTCTATACGCCATGTTTGTTTGTGTTGGCATCACTATGTGACGTCACAGGAAAATGGACGGGTGTATATAACGATGGTTAAAATCAGGCACTTTGAAGCTTTTTTTAGGGATATTGCGTGATGGGTAAAATTTTGAAAAAAATTTAGAAAAATAAAATAAGCCACTGGGAACCGATTTTTAATGGTTTTAACCCTTCTGAAATTGTGATAATGTTCCCCTTTAAGTGGACCCCGACTTAAACAAGTTGAAAAACGTATTCGGGTCTTACCATTTAGTGGTCGATTGTACGGAACATGTACTTCACTGTGCAACCTACTAATAAAAGTTTCAATCAATCAATATTTCCAGTGGTTACCTCCGAGTTACGAAACCGCTTTATTATGAAGCTGGCTGTGGCGTGTTCTTTCTGATGTCACTTCTTGTGTGGGCGTGGTCTTTCTGACATCACTTCCTCTCCGAACTCAGTTTGTAAACGATCAATGAGTCCATACAAAGTGCCGGAGATTCAAGAATTACACGACTGACTTACCCGTGTAAAAATTTGTCCGAGGAGGGGGACCTTAAACGCTGGTTTAGTGTGGCTGAAAGGGGGCTTCAGCTAACTAATGATTCGTTTAAGGGGTTAAACGACTTAGTGTAGACATGGCCTAAAGGGGGGATTCTCACACGTCTAGATGAAAAGCAGAGGTAATTGGAGTGTGACTTTATGACTCCATTGGGCTTTTAAGCTAGCTGTGCCCTCCTCCCCCCTTCCTCTGTTGTATTCTTTCCCCGGCGAGCCATGCAAACTCATCCTGTTGTGATGTGTCATGTCTACTCGCGGGACCAGCAGAGGCGTAGCTTCGGCACAAGCACCATTAGGACACATTGGCCCTGCGCTACGCAATGCACTCGCTCCACTATTAGACCCATAAACACTTTTCCTCCCCGCCCTGTGTGATTAAATGAGACGTGTAGGGATGGATTCCGGATATCCTCCCTAATTTGAGCATGAGCTCATGGTGCAGTGTGGTGTCCTCCTGTGTCCCAGCATCAGCCTCCAGAGCAATAACTCTGCCGGTCAAAACATCTGCAGAGAAAAACACATGCAGACACTGACGGAGAGAGAGGCAGGAAATGATGGCGGGACATTAGGGACAAAAAAATGACATGACAAAACAAGCATGAGAACTTCCAGACAAATCGAGACTGCAGCAAAAGAACAAAAAAAAAAAAAACGTCTGACGACAGAAGAGGTGTTGGACACATCATGAGTGATTTATCACTGCTGTCATGCAACTACGCACATGCAGACGTGTTGACAACATCCTGAACACCATTTAAATCATGGCGATATAAAGGAGCCATATGTAAGAATGTGGCCAGAAGTGGTAGTGCAATCACGGTCAAAATTCTGTAGTCCCCTCTAGGGATGATACTCAAAACCGGTTTTCCCGGTTGTTCGATAAGAAAAGAACCGAGCCCTCGGACTCGAATCCCTTTTTGAGAACCGGTACCCGTTATCGAGACCACTATAGTAAAGAAAAAGAGTTGGTTCTTTATTCGAATCCCTGGGAACGAATCCCGTCCCGACCAGAAATGCCCCGTGTGACATCACAAGAAATGACGTCACGTAGCTCAGTCATTAGGCGCAGATAGGGAAAGCAGGAAAAACAATGGACCGGAAAAAACGCTCCAAGGTGTAATAAAGTTCAAAACAAAAGGTATAATCCAATGAATAACTTTACTGAGAGATTTGAGCAGGGTACAAACACATGACGAACACTTTTACGACCAACCGGAAACATCGCAACCAGGCGAGCAACGCACCTCCTTTACGGCAGCTGTCGCAACGTTCTTAAAGCAACTGCAGCACATACATATATATACAACACATCTCCCTTTTTTAACTTTTGTTTTTCTTTCCTTGTAAACAAAACAAAATCACACTGTATATGTGTTGTCTGTCTAATTATAAATAATGCAGACGAGGCGTGTTGGCTGAGTTCTTGACGTTTACTTTCACAGCGTGCTCATAACCTCATTCTTAGCTGCCGGGTGGCGACATGCAACAACACTTTTCGGGGCTACCGCGCATGCTCGTCACTCCCGTTGCATGCTGGGTAGTGTAGTTGTTAAATTCCCTAGCTCAAAACATCACATCTTTCCCCCTATAAAGAAATAATGTTAACTCAATAAAGTGTATTTATTTTTTGAGCTTTAACTTTTCATTTTTTTAGCATTGTAACCACATTTGCAAACATTTCTCTTCATAGAATTTTCTTTCAATGAAGAAATAAAGTGCAAAAATGTCAAAGCATCATAACAAACAGTTATGTCAAATAGCAGCAGAAGTGCACTTTTTGGAGAGCTGTATTATTTTAAGTTTTGTGCCCAAAGGACTGATTTTATTTAACACTATATTATTATTTATACACCTATAGTGATCACAGTTGTTTTTGTGTTACTGTATATATTTGTTTTTCTTAAAAATCCCACTTAATATACTTTGGGTAACAGTCAATATTTTTTTTTTTTTTTTTAGGGGGATAACAGTCAATATTTATTTATTTATTAGATTTTATTTTTTTCTTATATAATAAAAGTGAGCTTTTTTTAAACCACATATTGTGTGTTTTTTTTCCATATACAACAACCTATCTGGACTCGATAAGAGAATCAATAAGGAATCAGTTCGATAAGAGGATTCGATAATAGGCTCGAACTCGATAATTTCTTATCAAACATCATCCCTAGTCCCCTCCCCATCTCCCTGAATGAGGTTGCCAGATCCAGCTGGATGGACTGGGCTACTCCAAGGAATTTCAAACTTCCACTGCATCTTACTAGGGGTTGAGGTCTGGGACCATAATAGCTGAAGAAGATTTAATTCCCAAGAAAAACTGCACGGGGTCCATCATCTGACAATGGTTTGGCTTCAAGCGGGAAGATGTTGAACAGACAACTGTAATATGTCAAGTAAGCGGCTGAAGCGTTGCTACAAAAAGTAGCAGCACTACTCATTTGTAGCATCATTTGAAAAGCACCCGCTAGAGAATGAAGAGTGCTTGAAACTCCGCATGTCAACATCTCGGCTGGTGCCACACCAACAAAATGCCGAAGCAACCAGCAGTGACCCAATTGAGCCTGGCGTCTTCCATTTCCACATCAACACTGTATGAAAAATTAGTCAACAACAGAAGGAGAAAATGTCTGCAGGAACCTACCACATAGCGAAGGACATACATATTTGATTTCCTATCATGCAGCTAATTTCTATTTGACAGTTATTGAAATATCTTGTGTGACATCATGCACAAAAGTGCACTAATAGCTTGTTTTAAAATGTCTGGCAATCTTGCACTTTCTGTCTTGGAAATGACATGAATGTTTGTGCCACTGCTTAATAACTGTTTAATTAATACAGTTTTGGTAAATTGACTAAGTTGTGAATTCCCTCTCTGCATGAAAGTTTAAAAGTAGCATATATTAATGCAATATGAACAAGAATGTTTTAATGTAGACACATAGAATCACCATACTGGTGTGATTATATACATCTAAAGTGTTAATTCAAAGCTAAAGCAAAATATCGAGATATATATCGTGTATCGTCACATGGCCTAAAAATATAATTAAAGGCCATATCTCCCAGCCCTACTGAATAGACAAGCCTTTTGTCTAGAGATGTCCGATAATATCGGCCTGCCGATATTATCGGCCGATAAATGCGCTAAAATGTAATATCGGAAATCATCGGTATCGTTTTTTTTATTATCGGTATCGTTTTTTATTTTTTGTTATTTATTATATTTTTTTTATTAAATCAACATAAAAACACAAGATACACTTACAATTAGTGCACCAACCCAAAAAAAACTCCCTTCCCCATTTACTCATTCACACTCATTCACACAAAAGGGTTGTTTCTTTCTGTTATTAATATTCTGGTTCCTACATTATATATCAATATATATCAATACAGTCTGCAAGGGATACAGTCCGTAAGCACACATGATTGTGCGTGCTGCTGGTCCACTAATAGTACTAACCTTTAACAGTTAATTTGATTAATTTTCATTAATTACTAGTTTCTATGTAACTGTTTTTATATTGTTTCACTTTTTTATTCAAGAAAATGTTTTTAATTTATTTATCTTATTTTATTAATTTTTTTTAAAAGCACCTTATCTTCACCATATTTGGTTGTCCAAATTAGGCATAATAATGTGTTAATTCCACGACTGTATATATCGGTTGATATCGGTATCGATAATTAAAGAGTTGGACAATATCGGAATATCGGATATCGGCAAAAAGCCATTATCGGACATCCCTACTTTTGTCAATAACAAATCTCTAACCAACACATAAATGAGGGTATTTTCAGGAAGAAGTACGTCATGCCTGCGTACAATATCACAACAAATGGCAATCATAGGATAATTGGCTGATATGCAGGTCACGGCATGAAAATGGAGGATTGTTGGCGGGTTTTGGATGATTTTTTAGAGGGCTTTATAGGCAGAATCTATAATTTATAAATTAGACTAAACTAAAAAGATAAAGACGTGTGTTCTTGTCTCAAATAACGATTGTGAATGATAGGCAACATTTTTTTAAAAAGTGCATTTTTCTTTAAATGGTGTTGAGGTATGGTTTAGTCAAGTTCTTCCAAAAGTCATGTTTTAATGGACATTCTGGACCACACTTATCGCCCCAAATATCTTGGTTAATATTCGTATGTGCATATTGATAGTTTCCAACAAATGCATTTTGCTGTGTTTTCATCCTTTCTTAAAATGACCATCACAAGTCCCCAAGAAACCTTTAAAACCAGGACTCAGAGTTTTGCAACCACCATCAGCACGAGCAATACGTGGTTGCTGGGAACAGGAAAGTGGCGCCACAGTCCAGTCGAACCTTTTCGCATTATGTTTATG
>NC_084566.2:5721624-5799124 GCF_033978685.3 Nerophis lumbriciformis
TGTTTAAATCTGTGTTAGTGAGCATTTCTTCTTTGCCAAGATAATCCGTCCCACCTCACAGGTGTGACACAATCTGAACACTGGTGTGCACCAACTGAGCCAACCCAGACCGCTTGAGAGATACTGTAGTAAGTGTAAATGAACTGTGGTGTGTTTCGGTTCACTTGTGCTCAAATATGAACGCTGGATCAAATACGTGTAACAGCCATCCAATTACAGCAAACAGCATTCAGGAATTACTAATATTTAATGAAAAATAGTTTTTTAGTGCTGTCTTTTTGCTCCGCTCTTTTTCTTTCTGTGTGTGTGTGTGTGTGTGTGTGTGTGTGTGTGTGTGTGTGTGTGTGTGTGTGTGTGTGTGTGTGTGTGTATTGTAGCAAAATTATTTGCAAAGGCGTACCTCAATCTGTGCATCTGTTAACCAACTTTGTGTCTGTATCTCAATGTGTGTGTGTGTGTGTGTGTGTGTGTGTGTGTGTGTGTGTGTGTGTGTGTGTGTGTGTGTGTGTGTGTAATCAGAGCCGTGTGTATGTGTTTTAAGTTTTCTGTCCTATTATGTTTTGTCTTTGGGTGAAAACAAATCTTTCTGTTCGTACTTGTACACATATTGCCAGAAGTCAGATGTGCGCTGCTATAAAAACAGACAATGATTAAAATGATTAAAATATGGTAAATATTGTACATATTACCTATTGTTATGAAGGTGTCTGTTACTTTTTGTTTTTTTGTCCTGTCCACACAACTGTGTTTATACAGAGATGAGGCCCAACCACAATGGATGTCCGCCATTATAAAAGAACCCAGAACTATGTGATGCAGGGTCAACATGGCAATGACAGACAGACTATTAATAGCCAGCTGACCATCAAAATTGTTATGCTAAGGTTGCAATGTATGATTGCTCAAAAAGGCAGCACTTTGTTGTGCCATTAAGAAATCTTAGAAGATGTTGAGGCAGTGAGATTAGTCTATTTGTGATTGCCTCCGCCAGGTTGACAAGATAAAGTCCAAAGCCTTTCCAGTAGGGGTGTGGGGAAAAAAATCGATTCGAATTCAAATCGCGATTCTCACGTTATACGATTCATTATCGATTCAAAAATGTATTTTTATTTTATTTTATTTATATTTTATTTTATTTTTTATTTTATTTTTTATTAATCAATCCAACAAAATAATACAAAGCAATACCATAACAATGCAATCCAATTCCAAAACCAAACCCGACCCAGCAACACTCAGAACTGCAATAAACAGAGCAATTGAAAGGAGACAAACACGACACAGAACAAACCAAAAGTAGTGAAACAAAAATGAATATTATCAACAACAGTATCAATATTAGTTACAATTTCAACATAGCAGTGATTAAAAATCCCTCATTGACATTATCATTAGACATTTATAAAAAAAAAGAAGAAAAAAAAGAAAAGAACAATAGTGTCACAGTGGCTTACACTTGCATCGCATCTCATAAGCTTGACAACACACGGTGTCTAATATTTTCACAAAGATAAAATAAGTCATATTTTTGGTTCATTTAATAGTTAAAACAAATTTACATTATTGCAATCAGTTGATAAAACATTGTCCTTTACAATTATAAAAGCGTTTTACAAAAATCTACTACTCTGCTTGCATGTCAGCAGACTGGGGTAGATCCTGCTGAAATTCTATGTATTGAATGAATAGAGAATTGTTTTGAATCGGAAAAATATCGTTTTTTAATCGAGAATCGCGTTGAATCGTAAAAAATTGATTTATAATCGAATCGTGACCCCAAGAATCGATATTGAATCGAATCGTGGGACACCCAAAGATTCGCAGCCCTACTTTCCAGCTCAGTCTTTGCCGTGAGGCTGACACCTTCCCTCCATCAGTCAACAGCTCAGTGGCCTTGTGGTTAGAGTGTCCGCCCTGAGATCGGTAGGTCGTGAGTTCAAACCCTGGCCGAGTCATACCAAAGACTATAAAAATGGGACCCATTACCTCCCTGCTTGGCACTCAGCATCAAGGGTTGGAATGGGGGTTATATCACCAAAAATTATTCCCGGGCGCGGCCACTAGGTGATGGGTCAAATGCAGAGGATATTCTCACCACACCTAGTGTGTGTGTGACTGTCATTTGTACCTAACTTGCCGGGCTAAGTGGATTAGGAAGGTTTGTTTGTTTGCATGACCAGTCTACGCGGGTTTCAGGAAGGTTGAAACGGGAAAAAGGCATATTGTTATTGTTGTGGGTGATTTTAGGCGGGATGATGTATCTATCATATGTGATAAATGCTGACAGTATCATGACAAAGACATCTCAAGACCCTCAGTTAGCAACATGAAACTTGACTTTTATGTATAAATGCAGTATACGCAGGACAAAATGTAAAAATCCCCACAGCCTTTATAAATGTTTGTTAAGTCATGACATGACAACTCCCACTCATGACAAAGCACAGTAGGCCTTTTGCACTGTCCAAACATGGCGAGGCCAACCCAAACACACACATGCCGACATGCTCGCCATTTTTCTTCAGACTGATGCTTCCCTCTGACTTTAGCTCACTGTTCGATGAGACTTGAGACTATAAAAAACACGATTTATCAAGCGTGGAAGAAGTTAGAACATTATTATAATTAAACATTTCAAAACCCACTGATGTATGGAGCTATATTTGGGCCAAATGTTTTGTACAGTACTCGAAAAAAATACTTTAAACGAAATTACTATAATTAAACTGCACACATTTTGTTTCTGGTTCAATATTATTTTTTCAAATTTTCATTTTTCACTTTTGTATATTTTGATATTTGACTTTTTATTTTTTATATTTTCAAATTAATTTTTTTTTTCCAGATCCAGACTTTTGGTGAGAGGACCGTCACGACGACATATTACCTTCATGTGACTGTAAGAACCGAAACAATTAAACTCAACACTTTATGGAGGTTAAACCAGACGATAGGTCCCATGCTAAATTTGGGCCAAACGTCTGAATGTAAAAAAAATCAAAAAACCAAATCTAAAATAAAAAAAATTTAAAAAATTTGATTTTTACCTGCAAAAACAAAAGCTCAAAAATCTAAATGTAAAATGAAAATGAATGAATTCAAAAGAATTATCAGAGTGAATCATAATTATATTCAACCTGAAATAAACAATGTTCACTTGTTTTTATTTTGAACACACTGATGTATTTTTGAAAATTCAAGATCAAAACTTGATTTTTCAGTTTCAAAATAAAATGTTTTAAATGCCAAAAATTGGCCCTAAGCTATGCCCATACAGATGCCTTAGTTGAAACATATATTTCGAAAATCATCTATTGTTTTTTGCGGGGTGATATAAGTAGTGAAAGATCTGGACAATTATTTATTTTCCAATATTAGCAGCAACTGCTCTTAGTAGTAGATTGACCAAGAGTTAGTGGGCAGCCTAGGACAGAGTCAGCTCTCTCTGTCACTTTATCGGGTCTGATCCTGTCCCTGACCGTGCTGCTGCCTGTATATGGGTGTTAAGATGTCTTTTGCAGGATTTATCTCTGCATGGTACAATCGAATGTGAACAGTAAGTATTATCTATTACTATGTTTTTGTTTTTCATTGGGTTTTACTTTTGTTGCTGTATGTAAAAATGGTGGCAGCTGGTTGCAACAGGTCTGTGCTCTTTTATATGCTTTGTTCTCTTTATTGTTTTCCCTTTTGTTCTCATGTCTTGTTTATCTTTTGGTTTAAACCCTCTGCATTTTTGTGACTTTTGCGTAACTTTCAATACTTTTTTGTGGACATTTTGAATCTGCACTGCAACCATATCATTTCCCCATGGTCATATCCTCTATCATGATTTGGGTAAAGTATTGTAGTCTGCATGTATGCATTATACAATGTGTGTCAGTATTTTTACTTACTTATTGGTTATGGGCCTGACTCTGTTAAATTAATTATTATGAAGTAGGATTCTGTTATATACATTATATTATTTTAATTGTTAAAACACAAAAATGTTTGCGACCTTCTAAAGACAGTTTTTAGAATATTACAGCTCTCTGAACATGAAATAACACCCAATTTAGTAGCCTTAAGTGTTTTGATTGATTGATTGAAACTTTTATTAGTAGATTGCACAGTACAGTACATATTCCGTACAATTGACTACTAAATGGTAACACCCAAATAAGTTTTTCAACTTGTTTAAATCGGGGTCTACGTTAATCAATTCATGGTTCATGGTTTCTAGTAGCCATTAGCTGGAGGATGGCTCAATCATCATTGCTTTGGCTGTCATCGTGGTTTCCAGCACAGCAACTACGCAAAAATACTTCCTCACATCCTGTGTGATCCTTTAGGGCATCGATTTTTCTACCAGAAATGTGTCAACTTGATCGTCACGGTGAATGTGAAAATGTGGTATTGATGGGATAGGAGTCAAAAAAGTAGTTTTGCTCTCCACTTAACATGAAAAACAAGCAAGTAAACCATACTTGCCAACCCTCCCGAATTTTCCGGGCGACTCCCGAAATTCAGCGCCTCTCCCGAAAACCTCCCGGGACAAATATTCTCCCGAAAATCTCCCGATTTTCAGGCAGACCTGAGTGAGGACAGCCTTTTTTCACGACGGGAGGACAACAGGGTGACAAGAACTCAATCATCCAGACGAGAGATAAATTGTATTATTATGTTTATCTTACCTAAAAATAAATATATTTATTAATTAAATTTAAAAAAAAAAACTAAATAAATGTTTACTATATTTTGCTAAAAACATCAAAATGAATTGTATTTTTATTTGTATTTTTTCTGACTCCTTATTACATCCAGCCATAGAATTATACATTAAAATAAACATATTTGAAATAATTAATTTTAAATGATCATAATAATTCATTATTAAAATAATTGCTTGTTTATCAACAACTTTAGCATTTTATTCATTACATTTTGAAGCTCTCAGAAGCCAAGTTATGTTATATTCCTTAAGATTTATTTATGCAAGTTTGAAGTATCAATTATCTAAACACAGTTTTGTTTGCATATTTTCAGGATGTAGATAAATATATATATGTATGAAATACTTGACTTGGTGAATTCTAGCTGTCAATATACTCCTCCCCTCTTAACCACGCCCCCAACCACGCCCTGCCCCACCCCCGACCACGCCCCCACCTCCCGAATTCGGAGGTCTCAAGGTTGGCAAGTATGAAGTAAACAAACAGAATGGAAACGGAAGTTAAACATAAATAGATAAATATCATAAATAATACTTAATTTAGGATTAAATTTAGGCCAAAATTATGTAATGTTTTTTTTTAAAAAGCTTTAAGTGCGATGAGGTGCGTGATGACTGTACTTTATTTTTTATTTACTTAATTTATGTATTTATTTTTCATTGTATTAATTTCTTATAGGCGTGTATTTTTAGCAATATTGCTACACATTGTTTGGTTGTTTTCTTTCCCTATCATAAAATGGTGACACTTGAACACAGGATGTGAACAAACATGGAAAAATGAGAAGGGTTTAATAATAAATAAAGAATGATCTTATTTTATCTTGAATAAGCTCTATTGAATTGTTCAACTGTAACCATGTGATGTTCCTTCATGTAACATGTGGAGCATTTCCAAAACAAAGGAAACTGGGAAAAATAAACCGTGAGCAAAGACAAGGTAGAGTTTTGGTTAAATGAATTAGCCAAGTTGAATTTATGTCTTTTTCCTCCCCACAGCCAGACTGATCCCACATTAGGATGTAAGAGATCTAAGGTAAGTACTAAGATCTGCCAGGTTTGATCAGACTAGTACTTAATGACACGCTGTAACTGCCAAGGACACAGTAGCAGGTGGCCTCTTACTAGCATCATGGGGCTCTTTGTTAGCTTGAGTTTTGCATTGAACCGTGAGCCTATGTGAGGAGCCCTAGGTCCATAGTGTCTTACATAAGAGTCAATGAGGTGGTCCACTATCCGCCATCCTAATGGCATCAAGCAAAATCACAGTCTAGTTACTTCATGCGGTACATGAGCCGCTTGCTACATTCCAGCCGAGGCGCTCACAGAGACGGTCCTTAGAAGGCTTTGCAAAGGGAAGGGCTCCTGATGTCATCTCTATTATACCCCCATACTATCTGTTGATATCACATTGTTAATTTTCCATCTTGGCCTTTTCTGGACACTCCATCTTCATTCAGCCAGACAGGCTCAGACATGAGGTAAGACATGAGGGAGCTTAATGATGATGAAGAGGACAAATACCAGAAACATTTCTGCTTGTATTAGTCCAGTGTGCACTGTGCGACCTCCTGGGGACCATGTTTGACGGGGCTGTAATTCCATATAACAGAAACATATTCATTTCCATGGCAGCAATGTTAAATTCAACACATTCCAATCCCTCGTTTCCATATTTGGGACAAAGATCTGTTCGCTGCTGTCCACTCTTTCATTATAGCAAACCATGGCCCACGTCTTATTGTCATGTAAGAGTAATTGCAAGCTGACAGAAGTACTACACGCAAACATCCCGTGTATCTCTCCAACAATGAGGGATGATGTTACTTTAGTGGAGGAAACATTTAAATATAGACACTACAATTACCAGAAGAAGAGGACAAGCTGTACGGTCAGTCAGGCCTATCTACAATTACCCTATTTTTCGGAGTATAAGTCGCATTTTTTGGGGAAATGTATTTGATAAAACCCAACACCAAGAATAGACATTTAAAATAAATAAAGAATAGTGAACAACAGGCTGAATAAGTGTACGTTATATGACGCATAAATAACCAACTGAGAACGTGCCTGGTATGTTAACATAACATATTATGGTAAGAGTCATTCAAATAACTATAACATATAGAACATGCTATACGTTTACCAAACAATCTGTCACTCCTAATCGCTCAATCCCATGAAATCTTATACATCTAGTCTCTTACTAGATGAGCTAAATAATATTATTTGATATTTTACGGTAATGTGTTAATAATTTCACCGCATAAGTCGCTCCTGAGAATAAGTTGCACCACCGGCCAAACTATGAAAAAAAAACTGCGACTTATAGTCCGAAAAATACGGTAAACAACTGTTTGGAGATGGACTTGCGAACAGACCAACCTAAAAGGTACAACGTGAAAATAAGTAGTGCCACACTTACCCTGGAAAGCATCGGAGTGGCTAGAGATCAGGTGCTTCAGCTCGTAGCTGTACGAGTAAATGTTGTGGAGTGTTTCTCGCTTTACTGCAAACTGGTAGCTTTCCTCCATTTTCCGGGTACAGCAAGATGGACCCTGGTGCTTGCAGACCAAGAGATCCACATCTGGGAAAGACAAGGAGATATTCACCATATTAGCATATTGGTGCTGTTCATCCAGGTCATTGATGATGTATTCCCACATCATTCAATCCATCGCAACTCGACAGTTCAGTTTATTTATTACTGTTATTTCAGGCAATGACACACAACAAAAGGACAAGGTAGACAACACATAATTATATGAATTAATATAAAGCAAAAGGTAATGTACAGTATGTAAGCATGATGATCCAGTTTTGCCTGAAAGGGAGTGAGAAGAAGATCAATTTTAATCCCACCCCCAGTTCTCCATTCAGTGATGAATACATTGATTGTTACTTTGTCCAAGGATTAAAATACACATTTTGTATCATGGTGGCATTATCAATAATTATTACACTGTAACAATCATTTGTAGCAACAATGTAGGAAGAATGAACAATACCAACCATGGTAATAGACAATATACCAACCATGGTAATAGACAATATACCAACCATGGTAATAGACAACATACCAACAATGGTAATAGACAACATACCAACAATTGTAATATACAACATACCAACAATGGTAATAGACAACATACCAACAATGGTAATAGACAACATACCAACAATGGTAATAGACAATATACCAATAATGGTAAGGGACAAAATACCAACAATGGTAATTATTTATATTTATTTATACATATTTATTTATTTTATATATATATTTATATGTTATTTATATATATGTATGTATTTATTTATATATGCACCTTATTGCTTTTTTATCCTGCACTACCATGAGCTTATGTAACGAAATTTCGTTCTTATCTGTGCTGTAAAGTTCAAATTTGAATGACAATAAAAAGGAAGTCTAGTCTAGACAATATACCACTAATGGTTTGATTGATTGATTGAAACTTTTATTAGTAGATTGCACAGTGAAGTACGTATTCCGTACAATTGACCACTAAATGGTAACACCCGAATAAGTTTTTCAACTTGTTTAAGTCGGGGTCCACTTAAATTGATTCATGATACAGTTATATACTATTTTCCTAATACAGTCATCACACAAGATAATCATCACAGTATATACATTGAATTATTTACATTATTTACAATCCGGGGTGTGGGATATGGAGGGGGGGGTTAAGTTTGGTTGGAATCAACACTTCAGTCATCAACAATTGCATCATCAAAGAAATTGACATTGGAACAGTGTAGGTCTGACTTGGTACATATGTACAGCAAGTATTGGACACAGAGCGAGATCAAAAATTATAAGAAAAAGTGACTACATTTGATTGTTTACATTTGATTATTTACAATTCGAGGAGGTATGATGAGGAAGGGAGGGTAAGCAAACATTGAGCATATGTTAACACTATGAGACAGAGGACAACAGCAAGTCAAATTAAAGACCCTCATCACTATATTTAAACCAGACCCGATGTTTGTACAACAGTTTAAATCGATGAATAGTCTTATAAATCTGGAAGCGACACGGCTACATAGGATTTGGACACAGCAATTCATGTTCATAGAGGTTTATTATTAGTAGTGGCAACAGATCTTTTTTTATCTTTATTTGAGGATATTTATTTTAGATTTTTAGAACCAAGAGCTATAGATGTTATTTGTTAATGACGTTATTGCTGTAAAGCTGTAAAGACTTTAAGACTCAGCCCTTTAATATTAGACGCTAATTTCAAAGTTTGGACAAAATGAGGTAAAGATTTTTTACCCAAACCATCCTATGTTGGATACTTTTCACAACCACCAGCGCTCTTATTTTGTTACAGCACAATAATCCTGAAAGGTTTGAACAAGATCAGTTGCCACCACTAATAATAAACCTCTATGAACATGATTTGCCGTGTCCAAATCCCATGTAGCCCTGTCGCTTCCGGGGGACTACAGATTTATGTATATCTCATATGATTGTCGAGTGTGCCGCCGGTGTTTGTGTAGTGTCCTGGGTATGCACACAAATAAACAGCCCATAACTCTGCTGGGAGACAGAAGAGACACCATGGGAGGGTGAGAAAGTAGACCAACAATTCAATGACATTTCCTGCTATAAATACTCTGAATATATAAATGTATGTGGCTCATATTAATGCTCTCCTGTTAAGTGCGGTCACAACATGTGCTGCCTATGTCATGTACAACACACAGGCTTGTGTTTCCCCGTGGAAATGCACAAACAGTTATCTTTAAAACCAGCCGGTTATAGCGCAGTTCCCCACCACCACATGACCTAACCATGGCTCCAATAAACAGCTCAATCAGGCAAAGTTACATCAGTCCTGCCAGCGTCACCTGCTTCACGCCATAAATATCAACTGGGCAATGACATCAGTCACAGGTCGCTGGGTCTGCGGTCTTTTCCCACTTCTTTCCCTGTCCAACTTCACAAGCGCATGGCCATCTTGCAGTGGTCCAATATGATAACTCACTCTCAAAGGGGGAAGGGCTGCAAGGCAGGTGTTGTAACCAGAGCCTAAAGTATGGCCTTAGGACAGACCGCAAGACCGATGCCTCAGCGTCCAAATCCCTCCATGAAACACAATAGGCTTGCATTCTCAATGGCTCTTTCCCTTTCTGCCCCCTCTCTCCCCGTTTGCCTGGCCAGACCCGGGTGTCTCTTAATTACCCACCCAGTCTCTATTTGCTCCTCACCAAGAGCCAGACCAGTGAATCAAATCAAATCAAATCAACTTTATTTATAAAGCCATAACTGGATTTCCTGCCCCTTCCAACTCATTAGCAGTCCATTCTTAACGTTGACGCTGATGTCCCGCCCACATTGTTCAGCAGAACCCAATCTTTCTTCTTCAGCACTCTAATCTATTGTGAGGATGCACGGACTGTGAACGCCTTACCTTTTAAGTCTTTAATCATGGTAATGGTAGTAGGGCTGCAACTAACAATTGTTTTAATAGTCGATTAGTCAACGATTATTTTAACGATTAGTCGACTAATCAGATAATGGTTGTGAGTTCAAACCCCGACCGAGTCATACCAAAGACTATAACAGGGGTAGGGAACCTATGGCTCTAGAGCCAGATGTGGCTCTTTTGATGACTGCATCTGGCTCTCAGATAAATCTTAGCTGACATTGCTTAACACGATAAGTAATCAATCATTCCGTTGGTAATCACAGGGTTAAAAATAATGTTCAAATTATAAAACATTCTCATGCATTTTAATCCATCCATCCAT
The DNA here is from genome assembly GCF_033978685.3 of Nerophis lumbriciformis. Lineage (NCBI taxonomy): Eukaryota > Metazoa > Chordata > Actinopteri > Syngnathiformes > Syngnathidae > Nerophis > Nerophis lumbriciformis. Next base: position 5,732,120 of record NC_084566.2, read on the forward strand.
TTTCTATCGCACCTGTTCAAGAAGTCGCATTAATGGTAAGAAGTATTATATTTATTATTGGTTAGCTTTAGAATAACAATGTTATTAAAAAAAAAAAGAGACTTATTATACTCTAAAAATGTTGGTCTTACTTAAAAATGTTTAATTGTTTGGTTGTATTCAGTGTTAAAAAATATTATATGGCTCTCACGGAAATACATTTTGAAATATTTGGCTTTCATGGCTCTCTCAGCTAAAAAGGTTCCCGACCCCTGGGCTATAATAATGGGACCCATTACCTCCCTGCTTGACATTCAGCATCAAGGGTTGGAATTAGGGGTTAAATCACCAAAAAGTATTCCCGGGCGCGGCCACCACTGCTGCTCACTGCTCCCCTCACCTCCCAGGGGGTGATCAAGGGTGATGGGTGAAATGCAAAGAATAATTTCGCCACATCTAGTGTGTGTGTGACAATCATTGGCACTTTAACTTATAATAAAGCGTACACATGGCTCCAAATTTTCCATTTACTTCTAAATGCAGCTTAAGTTATTTTAGGCAAGTGCTTACTAACTTCAAAGATGACTAACTCATTCATAAATATTTATTTATACTGTAACTGTGCGGCTCATTCAACTGTCACACAAATTAAAATGACTAATTAAATGTTGTCCATTTAAAAGAAAGGAAAGGCAAATTGCGAAAAAACAAAAACAAAAAAAAACGATTACCCTTGTTTATGTATTAAAAACAGCAAATAAAATAGCAGCAATGAAAACATTAAACGAAAGGAATAATTTAGTGATGTTTAAAAAGCTGCACACTGATATATTGATTATTGATTAACTCTTGGTAATTTTAGCACTCTAATACAGTGGTCCCCAACCTTTTTGTAGATGCGGACCGGTCAACGCTTGAAAATTTGTCCCACGGACCGGGGCGGGGGGTTTTACTTTATTTTTTTTTAAATGAAGAAATACAATCATGTGTGCTTACGGACTGTATCCCTGCAGACTGCATTGATATACTGTATATTGATATATAATGTATATATTGTGTTTTTTATGTTGATTTATTTTTTTTTTTTATTTTTTTTTTTTATTTCTTGTGCGGCCCGGTGGTTGGGGACCAATGCTCTAATAGACTTAGTGTGTAGAATTATATCTGATTAATTCCTAAAATGTTGGCTATTTAATAGATTGTATGTTTAATTGTATGATACCTCCGTATTGGTGCCTGTCTGTCTCTCTGTTTAAGTACTTTTTTTACGACATTACAAATTGACGCTGGGTTAAAATGTATTTGAATTGATGTAGACAACGTTTAGCTGGCTGACTTTGGCTAAATTGATAGTTAAAGATATTTTTCACTCATCGCCTCACTCTTGTTAACACTCTTACCAAGGCTGACACCTCCCTCCAAATGTCCGACATGTCTTTAAATGCCCACATATCACAGATGTACTGCCATAAAAACAAGGTCTGCTTTGCAAAATGAGCAAAGTATTCATGTTTTTAACAAGAATCAGAGGAAAATCCTCACACTTTACATGTTAGACTGGCCATGTTTATGTGAGTGACCCACTTTCCTGCCGGAACAACTCGAGTGACGACATCATGACGAGAAATATAATTGTCTGCGACAAATGTTATTGTCAACATATGCCGACAATGTGGACTAATCGTTGCAGCCCTAAATGGTAGTGGCATAGTTTAATTCCAACATGCTAAAACAAGTGACATACTAGAACAATTTCTCCACATTTCCGCAGTTTATAATCGTTTGTTTACTTCCTGAGTTTAACGTGTACCAAGTTAGCACCTTCTTATTGGGGGAAAAGGATAAAAATGTGTAATGCGAGTGTGACCCCCCCACTGTCACCCATTGCCCTTTATTTCCTGTGAAAGCGTGCACATGTGTTAGGAATACAACATGGACAAACAACAATGTCTTTAGTCAGTAAAGAGCATGCAGTTTGACAAACAAATCACTCACCATGGCTCTGAACTGCTGGCTAAAAGAGTCAGGGTGGGGCTGAGGGCTTCATACAGGTGAACACACCTGCCCTCACTGATTAGAACCAATTTGGGCCGAACCATGGTTTTCAAAAGCTGGGTGTTAGAGAAGGACACTGTACATTTCAAACTTCTGACCTCCAAGCCTGAATCCACTGTAGCAAAAATTACTGATCGACAACTCAAATCAAGTCTGTAGACTTGTGATGGTTTATTTATGGTGTATTTACAAGAGAACATCATTCTTAATCCCCCCTGTCAAATTGGTTCCAGCTAGTAGGAGGGGCTATGAGGTATTTAAGTGGAAAAATGCAATTTTTCTGACAGTCTGCTGTCTGTTATGCCAGAGGAGTAGACATCGAAAGGGTAAAAGAAACCAGATTTTTGGGAGTATTAAAGGGGAACATTATCACCAGACCTATGTAAGCGTCAATATATACCTTGATGTTGCAGAAAAAAGACCATATTTTTTTTTAACCTATTTCCGAACTCTAAATGGGTGAATTTTGGCGAATTAAACGCCTTTCTATTATTCGCTCTCGGAGCGATGACGTCACAACGTGACGTCACATCGGGAAGCAATCCGCCATTTTCTCAAACACATTACAAACACCGGGTCTGTTATTTTCCGTTTTTTCGACTGTTTTCCGTACCTTGGAGACATCATGCCTCGTCGGTGTGTTGTCGGAGGGTGTAACAACACGAACAGGGACGGATTCAAGTTGCACCAGTGGCCCAAAGTTGCGAAAGTGGCAAGAAATTGGACATTTGTTCCGCACACTTTACCGACGAAAGCTATGCTACGACAGAGATGGCAAGAATGTGTGGATATCCTGCGACACTCAAAGCAGATGCATTTCCAACGATAAAGTCAAAGAAATCTGCCGCCAGACCCCCAGGAAAAGAGAGCGGATGAGGGTATGTCTACAGAATATATTAATTGATGAAAACTGGGCTGTCTGCACTCTCAAATTGCATGTTGTTGCCAAATGTATTTAATATGCTGTAAACCTAGTTCGTAGTCGTTAGTTTCCTTTAATGCCAAACAAACACATACCAATCGTTGGTTAGAAGGCGATCGCCGAATTCGTCCTCGCTTTCTCCCCTGTCGCTGGCTGTCATGTCGTTTTCGTCGGTTTCGCTTGCATACGGTTCAAACCGATATGGCTCAATAGCTTCAATTTCTTCTTCAATTTCGTTTTCGCTACCTGCCTCCACACTACAACCATCCGTTTCAATACATGCGTAATCTGTTGAATCGCTTAAGCCGCTGAAATCCGAGTCTGAATCCAAGCTAATGTCGCTATACCTTGCTGTTCTATCCGCCATGTTTGTTTGTATTGGCATCACTATGTGACGTCACAGGAAAATGGACGGGTGTATATAACGATGGTTAAAATCAGGCACTTTGAAGCTTTTTTTTTAGGGATATTGCGTGATGGGTAAAATTTTGAAAAAAACTTCGAAAAATAAAATAAGCCACTGGGAACTGATTTTTAATGGTTTTAAACCTTCTGAAATTGTGATAATGTTCCCCTTTAATAGATGGTAAATGGGTTGTACTTGTATAGCGCTTTTCTACCTTCAAGGTACTCAAAGCGCTTTGACACTACTTCCACATTTACACACATTCACACACTGATGGAGCGAGCTGCCATGCAAGGCGCTAACCAGCACCCATCAGGAGCAAGGGTGAAGTGTCTTGCTCAGGACACAACGGACATGACGAGGTTGGTACTAGGTGGGGATTGAACCAGTGACCGTCGGGTTGCGCACGGCCACTCTTCCACTGCGCCACGCCGTCCCAGATGATCAAATGAACTGGAAATCTCATCTACAAAACATACAACATAAGGTGGCAAAAAACATTTCAATAATGAATAAAGCAAAATACGTCCTGGGCCAAAAATCACTTCATATTCTCTACTGCTCGCTAGTATTACCATATCTGAGTTATTGTGCAGAAATATGGGGAAATAACTACAAATGTGCGCTACATTCGCTAACCGTGTTACAAAAAAGATCAGTTAGTATAATACATAATGTTGGATATAGAGAACATACAAACCCTTTATTTATTGAGTCAAAAATATTAAAGTTTGGTGATTTGGTAAAATTGCAAACAGCTAAAATGATGTACAAAGCAAACTACAACCTGCTACCAAAGAATGTACAACAATTCTTCTCAACTAAAGAGGAAAAATATAACCTTAGAGGAAAAAATAATTTAAAACATTTACATGCATGTACAACACTTAGAACGTTTAGCATATCAGTATGTGGAATTAAATTATGGAATGGATTAAGTAAAGAAGTTAAAAATTGTACTCATATGATCCAGTTTAAGAGGTTGTTCAAAATAATAGTGCTTACAAAGTACAAAGAAGAAGAATTATGAGAAATATTTCCAACCCTATTGGAAATAAGATATTCATCTCAGTATGTTAATAATGACTGAATTAATTAATTAAATATTACAAAACTGTTGTGTATACTAATTCATAGATGTTATTTTATTATATAAAAAGGTCAGTAAATGATTCTATATATTTGTAAACGCTCTGAAGTGGGAAAGGGGTAGGATTAAATAAGCTTTGCTTCTTCCTACTCCTTTTCGGGCATGATGTAAAATGAAATGATGTGAAATTGTGTGATGTATTATGCTGTAAGTGTGTTCATGTTCAAAATAAACTAAAGAAAGAAAGAAAGAAAGAAAGAAAGAAAGAAAGAGGAGGTTCTCTGTCCTGAGAGGAGCTCAGGGGCCGTATTTATCAAGCGTCTTAGAGTGCCATTTTACACTTAAGTCCTGAGAATTTGCAAAATTTAGTCCTACTCTCAAACTTAAGAATAAAAGCTATTTATCAACTTTCTTAAGTCTAAGAACCACTCCTACTCTCCACGATATTTAAGAGACCTTCAGAGGTGTCCTAAGCAACGTTCCCTCTAAGGTGCGCACCTGTGCAATTGCGCACTGCTCAAGCGTCCTCTGCGCACAGCAAATATATGCCGCGCACCAAATCAAACCCATCTGAATTCTAAACAAAATAAACACATTTATTCTGTGTAATTTTGCAATGCAACTCTGAGTGACAGTGACAACAATCAGCTTTAACGGTGTTCGTCAACACCGTTCAATTATTGTAACGTCTTCGAGGACAGGAATTATATCGATCACTTTATTGAGCAAAGCTGTTTATATTCGGCCATAACCACACCAAAAACATGAGTAAAAAACTTCTATCTGGAAAAACTAGTCATTGTCTGCCGTACAAACCAGGCCAAAAGCAACTTGTCATCTGTCACCAACACGCATAGCACTAAGCCACTGGTGCGTTTATGGCCACACAAAAAGTCGGACTACTGAAACACCACACAAAGTTACACTATGACTCCTCAGTCATACGTGTGCTTATTCTACTGTCATTTATTATTAATGTTAATTTATTGATATTAATCATGGAATGCTGTTACTAGAGAAAGTTACAGGAATGCACACTTCATCCTATGTTTACATTTCATTGTGCAACATGAGAATGTTTAAGGGGAACTAAATGTGATCTCTGAAAGGGGTACAAATGATTTCCAAAGCAGGACCCCCACCCAGACATATTGTACAATACTAATCCATAGCTTATGAAAAACAAGATTTCTTTTATTTTCATTACAAGTGGGCCAAATCACTAATATTACAAAATAATCTCATGAAAATGACTCCTCTCATTTGAGTGTTATAATAAAAGATTGGTTTGAGACAGGTGTGCTGCTGGTATTGCCACGTGTGATGTTGCTCACATGTGCTCCACTGAATGCTCAGGGAGTTTTTGTGTTTGCTCACACACATGAACAATTAGAGGGAACATTGGTCCTAAGTGGTTAGGAGTTGCCAGCTGGTGGATGGCACTGAGGCGAGAGAGACGTGCGCGAACTTTCAGGGAGCGGAAGCTCTACTAACAACAGTGTCTCTCCTCCTCTCGCCAGTTTGGTTTTCTTTTCGATTCCATGTTGATTTCTGCATGTGGCTGCAGTGGGCTAGTATATATAGAGCCACCCACACCAGTTTCAAATTAGTTGCCTAACTAATGAATTGGAAAGAAAAGGAAACATTTATTTTTGATTCATTGCCAATATTGTTTGTTTGTTTTGTATTATTTTGTAGTTTATTGTCAAAATATACACTCCCTTTGTCCACTTAAATATTTCTAAGATATTTCTTTATTCTTAGACAAGGGATTCCCTTCCGTGATTGATCATTTCTATAGACACAGAAATGACGTCACCTAAAATTCCGTTTACGGCACATAGTAATGTCGTAATTCAGCTCTGAGTGTGACACTTAAGATTCAGTCCTACACTTCGCTGAAAGTGTGAGTAAGACGCTTGATAACTAACTTTTAAGTGCAGCTTTCAGCGAAGAATTTCTTTACTCTTAAGTCAACTCTTAGCAGACTTCTTAGGAGTAATTCTAAGACGCTTGATAAATACGGCCCCAGGTCTCCATGCATCACCAAACATCTACTGAGATGTTGCTGTTTGGTCTCCTGTTGATTGCAGTTCACCTTTGACACTGTCGGGTTTAAATAAATGTTTGTAAACTGTCTACAACTGCGTGCCTTGCCATCCTTGGTTTGAAAGTCCGCTTTACAAAGGTTGCATTACCTTCACCCGAGGCAGGGTGTGACAGCGAGGTCAACAAGAATTTGTAGACAAACTGTACAGCAGTAAAGAACGGCCGAGTCATACCAAAGACTATAAAAAATGGGGCCCGTTACCTCCCTGCTTGGCACTCAGCATCAAGGGTTGGAATTGGGGGTTGAATCACCAAAATGATTCCCAGGCGCAGCCAAAATGCTGCTCACTGCTCCCCTCACCTCCTAGGGGGTGAGGGTGATGGGTCGAATGCAGAGAATAATCTCACCACACCTATTGTGTGTGTGGCAATCATTGGTACTTTTAACTTAAAACAGAACCATTGAATCAACTCAATAAGCACAATATGCTGTATGATAAACAATACCTTCATCCAATAATAAAAAATCAAAAAAGAATGAATAATCAATCAAAACTGATATTACAAAGAATATTGGTCAACATCCACGACCACTTGTATTTCAAATTTGCCCCGCCCATAAAATAAAACTGAAGTCAGTTTGAAAGGTGCTTGGCTCTCCTGAAGCACCACAATTTTAACATGCCTTTTAAAAGGAAAAACTAAATTTTAGATAAGAAATATAGATACAGATAGAAAAGATAAACAACTACATTAGTTTTAAGAAATAAAGTAATAGGTAGGGATGTAATGATATCAACATTTCATATAACTGTTACTGTGACTAAAATGATCAGTGATCCTCATCATCGCGATATTGTTGAATGTGCTCAAAAGTTACTTATACACACACTGAAGTCTTTTAACTAGGGATGTCCGATAATGGCTTTTTGCCGATATCCGATATTCCGATATTGTCCAACTCTTTAATTACCGATACCGATATCAACCGATACGGATATCAACCGATATATACAGTCGTGGAATGAACACATTATGCTTAATTTGGACAACCAGGTATGGTGAAGATAAGGTACTTATAAAAAAAATTAATTAAATAAAATAAGATAAATAAATTAAAAACATTTTCTTGAATAAAAAAGAAAGTAAAACAATATAAAAACAGTTACATTGAAACTAGTAATTAATGAAAATTAGTAAAATTAACTGTTAAAGGTTAGTACTATTAGTGGACCAGCAGCATGCACAATCATGTGTGCTTACGGACTGTATCCCTTGCAGACGGTATTGATATATATTGATATATAATGTAGGAACCAGAATATTAATAACAGAAAGAAACAACCCTTTTGTGTGAATGAGTGTGAATGAGTGTAAATGGGGGAGGGAGGTTTTTTGGGTTGGTGCACTAATTGTAAGTGTATCTTGTGTTTTTTATGTTGATTTAATAAAAAATAAATTAAAAAATTAAAAACGATACCGATAATAAAAAAAACGATAGATACTTTCCTATATTACATTTTAACGCATTTATCGGCCGATAATATCGGCCGGCCGATATCGGACATCTCTACTTTTAACCAAGCATTTATTTATCTTTTTTAAATAACAAATAAATTGACGCACAACATACCTTCTTGGCAGAAGAAGCATTAAATATTGTTCTGGCTTCTTAAAAGCCATATTATTTTCATTTGTGTGTTTAAATATGTTTACCTTTTTCCATTTTAATTTGTAAATATTTTAGAATTTTTTTTTTTCAAATAAATGCACATTGGGTGATTACTTTTTTTCACTTTGGGTTTATGTGACATCACGTGAGCTCACTTCCTCTCATCCGTCTGTTTCGATTCGACGCTGTCGAGTAGAGATCGAACACTTTGTGCTAAAACAGCACAGTTTTAATGTTTAACGTGAATATCTTAGTGGTTCGGACAGTAATGTGTTCATACAGGTTTAGAGTGGGGTATGATGTTTCTCAATGGGGAACGACGTTAATGTCTCCTGTGTTCATGTTAGCATTTCAGCTCGCTAGCAAGCTAACGTTAGTCGGTCTATAAGTTTATCAAAGTGTGGTTATTAATCACAGTTTTTTTTAATCATTTTAACACAATACGGTAATACTAACTGTCGGGAGTTTTACCACGCGTATCATTATTACCGTTTATTGTTACATCCCTAGAAACAATATTGTTCAGAATTTACTCTGGGAAACAGAGTAAGTGTTTCCTACAAGCTATTTCTAACAATAGGAACTAGAAAATAGGTGTTTATGTTGCACACAGATGTATTTGACGGAACGACTGGTTAAGTGTGTTTACACCAAGGGATGTATGTCTGTATACCGAAGGTAAGGATCCACCGTCCAGTTAGTTGAGTCAGACAAATTGAAACAACATCTGCAGCTTCTCAATATTTTTATGGTTAAATGTCCGTCGCTTAGACGTTTTGAGCTGCATGCCTCTGACACTGGCTGCGGGACTCTTGGGATGTGGACTGACTCTACGACTGGGCTGACTTGCTTTCTCTCTCCTTCGCACTACCTTTTTGAGTTCCGGTGTTGGAGGGCAGGATTGTGTCGATCTCTAAGTAGCGCTCAAACGCACATGTCAGCTATCTCATCAAAACTGTGTTTCTTGTGTAGACAGAGCAGGAACAGCAACATCAACTCTTTAATGCTCAAACGGCACAACCCTGTGACAAATACTACTTCACCCCGCACAGGGATGGGCTCATAACTCAAACAATGCTAGCAAACTTAAAGGCTTACTGAAACCCACTACTACCGACCACGCAGTCTGATAGTTTATATATCAATGATGAAATCTTAACATTGCAACACATGCCAATACGGCCGGGTTAGCTTACTAAAGTGCAATTTTAAATTTCGCGCGAAATATCCTGCTGAAAACGTCTCGGTATGATGACGTCAGCGCGTGACGTCACGGATTGTAGAGGACATTTTGGGACAGCATGGTGGCCAGCTATTAAGTCGTCTGTTTTCATCGCAAAATTCCACAGTATTCTGGACATCTGTGTTGGTGAATCTTTTGCAATTTGTTCAATGAACAATGGAGACAGCAAAGAAGAAAACTGTAGGTGGGAAGCGGTGTATTACGGCCGATTTCAGCAACACAAACACAGCCGGTGTTTCATTGTTTACATTCCCGAAAGATGACAGTAAAGCTTTACCATTGGCCTGTGGAGAACTGGGACAACAGAGACTCTTATCAGGAGGACTTTGAGTTGGATACGCAGACACGCTACCGTGAGTACGCATGCAGCTGCAGCTTCCAAACATTCGATCGCTTGCCCGTACGTGCGTGACGCTATGTGCATGTCACGTACGTAACTTTGGGGACTTTGGGGAAATATATGTGCTGTATGAACTTTGGGGAGGTGAACGGTACTTTGGGCTGTGGGATTGAGTGTGTTGTGCAGGTGTTTGAGTTGTATTGGTGGGTTATATGGACGGGAGGGAGGAGGTGTTTGTTATGCGGGATTAATTTGTGGCATATTAAATCTAAGCCTGGTTGTGTTGTGGCTAATAGAGTATATATATGTCTTGTGTTTATTTACTGTTTTAGTCATTCTCAGCTGAATATCAGGTCCCACCCGCCTCTCACAGCATCTTCCCTATCTGAATCGCTCCCACTGCCCTCTAGTCCTTCACTCTCACTTTCCTCATCCACAAATCTTTCATCCTCGCTCAAATTAATGGGGAAATTGTCGCTCTCTCGGTCCGAATCGCTCTCGCTGCTGGTGGCCATGATTGTAAACAATCGGATGTGCGGATGTGAGGAGCTCCACAACCTGTGACGTCACGCGCATATCGTCTGCTACTTCCGGTACAGGCAAGGCTTTTTTATCAGCAACCAAAAGTTGCGAACTTTATCGTCGATGTTCTCTACTAAATCCTTTCAGCAAAAATATGGCAATATCGCGAAATGATCAAGTATGACACATAGAATGGACCTGCTATCCCCGTTTAAATAAGAAAATCGCATTTCAGTAGGCCTTTAACTGGAAACTGCACTTTTTTTCTGCAATTTTTCCTATCATTCCCAACCCTTATGCAAGACAAGAACGCGTATGTTTTTCTTTTTTTTAACGCATTCTAACTCAAACGCTAGCAAAAGTCAGCTAACAATAGAGCCAATTGAAGTCGCTCTATTCCGCCTATAAATCGCTCTAAGAAACCATCCCCAACATTTTATATACACGCTGTAAGTATATACGCAATGTAGTAACAGGCACAGTCATAATAACATGTAATATTTTCGTACTTGGTCAGTTCAAGCACACGGCTGCGTATTCATTTCACAAACGCATCACAACATTCGCTTTTCTCTTCAACAACAACATCAACTACGAATCATGCAGACTTTGTGAAAGCCAAGAACGATTACTTTGGGACAAATGATGATCCAGAACATTATATTTTAAGCCTGAATATACACAATTTTAGAAGGTGTGTGCTAAACAGAATAAGCTTCAGTGAAACACTGACGAAGCATCATGCAGCAGTATTGCCAAATTAGAAATACACATTACAAACATAATAAAACAATGGATCGTTTAGCATAATCCTCATGAAGGAATAAAACCAAACACAGTGTCACAAACGAGCGTCTTTTTGTGTGTTTCTCGCAACTTTTGGGTCTATGTTGAATGTCAAAGTTAACAAACTTCTCAATGTATGGCAACAACCTTCTACTGTACAGGTGAGAGGCCTGATTTATAATATAGAATTAATTTTCACCAACTCAGAACCAATGCAGCAGCTCACCGGCTCAATATGTCAATATAGCAGCATAAGCTAGTTAGCTCTCTGTGATCACGGCATGGCTAAAAATAGTTTGTCAGCCTTAGTGCTTATAACACCAATATCGCTAATACTTGGATAATCTTCAGGTCACGAGATGTAAATGGAGATTATCGGTATTGGTTTCCAAAAGTAAAATTTGTGACTTTCTAAAACGCCGCTGTGTACGAGGGCGCAGGAAGATGTACAGAGTGCCAATTAATCCTTCAATTGTATGTGACTGGCCCAGTCACATAATATCTACGGCTTGACACTCGCAAATGCAAGCATACTTGATCAATAGCCATACAGGTCACACTGAGGGTGGCCGTATAAACAACTTTAACACTGTTACAAATATGCGCCACACTGTGAACCCACACCAAACAAGAACGACAAACATATTTCGGCAGAACATCCGCACCGTAACACAACATAAACACAACAGAACAAATACCCAGAACCCCTTGCAGATGCTTGTTTTCATTCAGAAAAGTCTACCTCTCACACGTGATGACTAGGAGAAAAATAATTAGCCCACTCTTTGAGCTTCATCTGTTGCACAAATAGACTAATAGTCTGGACTGAGTGAAGCTGTTTTATTTGTTTTGTGCCTTTTTTCCCCATGCACTTTAAAGGATGGCTGTGTTTTCTACTAGTCTAGACTGAAGCAGTTTTATTAATGTTCATGCACTTTAAAGGATGGCTGTGTTTTCTACTAGTCTAGACTGAAGCAGTTTTATTAATGTTCAAGCACTTTAAAGGATGGCTGTGTTTTCTACTAGTCTAGACTGAAGCCGTTTTATCAATGTTCATGCACTTTAAAGGATGGCTGTGTTATCTACTAGTCTAGACTGAAGCAGTTTTTACTTTTTGTGCCTTTCTTGTTTTTATTTTCACATTTTTGTTACTCATAAGAATACGTTAAGAACAGGGCAGATTGAGCCCCGTTTATAGTATACTTTGGACTGAAGCTGTGTGCCTTCATTGTTTTTGTAGCTGTTGTTTTGAGGCATGATTAAAAAAAATTTTTAAATGCACTTTGTGAAAGTCAAAGTACAGTGTTTCCCATTGTGGGTAGCAGGATTATTTCAAGGAGAGTATGTCCCACATTCCAAGCTGCTGTTTTGAGGCATGTTAAAAAAATAATGCACTTTGTGACTTAAATAATAAATATAGCAGTGCCATGTTGGCACTTTTTTCCATAACTTGAGTTGATTTATTTTGGAAAATCTTGTTACATTGTTTAAAGCATCCAGCGGGGCATCACAACAAAATTAGGCATAATAATGTGTTAATTCCACGACTATATATATCGGTATCGGTTGATATTGGTATCGGTAATTAAGATTTGGACAATATCGGAAAATCGGATATGGGCAAAAAAGCCATTATCGGACATCCCTACTTAAAATGCATTTAAATAAATAAAAAATAAATGTACATGTGTTCTTGTCTTACATAGGGATTATAAATGCTAAGCAAAATTCCCCAAAAAATGCAGTTCCCCTTTAAAGCAGAGCAAAAAGCTCAGAGAAAGCTTTTATCTCAAATTACTCGTAAATGAAGGTACTCGTAAATTGAGGTACCAATGTAGATAAAACTAAAATAAATATTGTGATTAGATGATACATAACTACCAAATAATAAAATAATGATGACTTAACACCTAGTATTTTGTGTACCTAATACATTTTTGGGTGGAACAAAAAATTAATGGAAAGTGACACACTGTTGTTATTCCTTGCCTTTACAATATCTCTAAAAATGAGCCATTCCATGTCGGACTGTGAACTTGATGCCACGACACAACAAATAGTGTAAAGCTACTTGAGTTCCATGAGCATTATTGTGAGGTCATCGTGAGTAATCGCCCTCCCACTTTCCGTGGTGTTGGTGTGTTATCTCTCTGATACGAAATGAATATGCTGGGGACTCACAGTGTAATCCAGACTGGCCTGGTTGTCCCTTGCGAGTCGCCGGATGGAGTAAGTGATACTGCCAAACAATTTGGCTCGTGAAGTAGTCAGAACCGTCTGACTGTGACAAATATACCTGCGCACTTTTTTGGCGGGGCGGGGAGTTGAGGGAGTCATTAACAGCCTGTGTTTACCGTAGCTTAGGAACCACTGAGTCTTTGGAAGGTTTGACACAGCACGGAGAATTGGGGAAGAGTCATTGCAGTCGGAGTTGACAGGAGCATTCTGGTTCGTCAAATTCATCAGCAGGCTTGTTTTCCATCAGATCAGCTGTAATCTATCTTCGGCAGGGTCATGGCCTCGGTTTAAAGGCCTCACCAATCCACGTCCTATTAGCTTGAATTTATGGTATGAATATTAAAAGGATTTTCTCATCTGCTTACCTTTGGCTAAAATGAAATGTTCAAAGTTTTTACAAGTTGTTCTAAAATAAATAATAGCCTCCTACTATGTAAGGGTGCAAATTATTTGGTCAGTCTTGGTGTGCAACAAACAAGTGGACCAAGACCCCTTGAGAGACTGGACTCAGCCTGCTTGCAATTGAATGCTGGTGTGGTTTGGTTCACTTGAGGTCAACTGTGATTGCTATGTAATTGCTATTTGAACCAAAGACACGGACCAGTCTAAAGGTTCCTCATTGTATCCCATTAGCTCGAGTTTTTCTTTCCCTGATGTCGTTGTGGCTTGTGCAGCCCTTTGAGACACTCGGGATTTAGGGCTGTATAAATAAACTTTGATTGATTGATTGATTAAAATGTCAGCAAAATAATAAAGACAAAAGAAAGGACAAACACGTAAAATAAAAGAATGTTGAAGTGATTCTCTTCCTCTGTGTGTGACAAAGGTGCTATTTTAAAGTACATTTTACAAGATGTTAGTGGAATATAAACTGGTAAATATCGTAGAAAATATGATAACCATGTTACATTACGTAATGTGTCATGAAAGCTGCCCAATTTGATATTGTTACCTCTACTCAGAGGTATGCGTAATCCCGAGGGTGTGACTGTTAGTCAGTTAGTTGGCTACATGGCCTAAACAGTTATGGGAAGAGTTTGATTTAATGTCAGAAATGGGATAAGGAATAAATGATTATGTTTTGAAGGAGGGATCCAAATACCTGTCTGGAGTCAGGATTTGTATAAAGGATTCTGTACCAATTGGGCTGGTGGAGGTCTGAGCTCTCAAGAGTTCCTTTTCTAGATGACGTATGTTCTTTACTGTGCAGCCTTTGGTCCTACAGCCAAAGTACCAGTGTAAACGCAAAGTGAATCACACCAAGGTGCACCCCATTTAATTTTTTTTTTTAAATATTTGTGGACCGGACCCCAGTACCAAAACATAACATTAAACTGTGATTCGCAGTCTCGAAGTCTCTTAATACAAATCCCTAAATTTAAACTTCTTAGGGATTTTATATTTCCCCAGTTGACACTCTTTAATACTCTTGACATGACATTTTCTTATATGATTTAGGTGACTTCATTATTATGATTTCAACAAGCAATATTGCCTGCATCGGTCTACATACTCCACTTTTAAAATCTTAAATTACCTGAATGAAGTAAATGTGTTGTTAGTATAAGTATATATTCTTCCTTCCCAAACCTTACATAGACTTGACTATTGAGACTCGATGTCAACTCCGAATTCTAATTCCTCTAATCGTCCTCAGGTGACAAATACCTCTGGAGTAATTTGCCGTATTAAAGCCACAGCTCAGGGGTCTTGGTTTGTTAGTCACAATCCATTCAGCTACAGCTCAGTGCCCTTCAGTGCACAAGTCACAACTGTACTTGCGACACTTGCTCACATGCCATGTGCAATATGCCACACCACAGTAGTTGAGGTAAATACCGCTGAGAGGGTAGTTTTCACAAGTTTTTAGGCCCAATTAAAAAATTACATGCAGGCCACTTCTCTTTAATGTGGTTTCACAGGGATCAAGAGGAGGGTTTGAGTATCCTGCCGCTGTTATTTTGATATTTCACATGAGAACAAGAAAAACATTGTAAGAAAACAGCCAATTAAAGGTTATCCTAACTCAGGATAGCCAGTTCCCTTTTAACCTGTCTGATCCAGTAAGCATACAGGAGACGAATGCATTTACACATGGTGCTGGGCTTGGGCTTGTTTGTGCCAAATAAAAACACACCTCAAAGAGGTCTTTGCAGCATACCTGCATTTTCTGGACAACCTTAAAAGTAAACTGAGGTGTTTTGCTATGCCAGACCAAAGGCTGCAGCAGCTGTCAAGGACTACTGGCACATGGTCTAAAAGCCATTCCAAAGACAAGGGGTCAGACAGAGCGCGCTAAGAGGGCAAAGCAGGAGGACTGATGGGCGGACTGATAGAGACACGATTAACAGGCATTAAATCAGAGGTGTTGAGATCCCAGCAAAGATTATTTTGCTGGCATCTACTCAACCCTCCCACACAAACAACTCTTAAAGATGAACATTTCATTGAAGCTCTCGACAACTGTATTTCGTTTTTCAAACATAAGATTGGAATTATTTACATTGCCTGAAATCCAACAAGAGAGGTGGGAGACCGACTCAGACATCATAATCAGCTTCGGACTGATGCGATGCTGGCAAGGTTGGGGCGGCGGACAAAAAGCTGGTGCCTACTAGGCTTTGTGACTCAGTCTAAAGTTCGCATGCTCTGCTGGGGAATGTTGCGTTTTATTGAAGTCAGGAGTTGGGAAAACACAGATGCTCTGTGATTTTTGTCTGCATGGAGTAGGACGTGTCCTCCATGTGTTTGCTCTCTCAGCAAGGAAGGCCAAGTTAAAAGGGGAATCCAAATACAGTATCTATAGCCAATCAAAGGCCACGTTTCGCTTTGAGAGCTTGCCAAAGCTTTTGATGCTCTAACTGACTAATGATGTGATAACACACAGCCTTCCCATTTCCATGCTATTAACATATGACTGCCAACACTTTCTCCTTCACGCCATTCGTCACTAAACTAGAGAATGGTGATTGTATGAATAAATAAATATATGCTTTCTGCCTGTACCAAGCACATAATCAGATAAGCCCAGCATTAAGAGGGTGTTTGAAAAGAGCTGTAAAATAACTTGATCGTGTCTGAGGATGGTATCCAAGAAGCCAACTGCAGCGTCGTTGTCTGAACAGCACTGCTGGGCGTCTGCCTTCCAAGAGGCTTTATGACCTAATCTCACTATGTGGTGCTTGGCTGCGTACCAGGGCGCAGAAGTAGTATATAACTTTTCCAAATCTCAGGATAAGCAACGCACGTCAGCGACCATCTTGGGCGTCTGTGGCGATAAATTTAATGGGGAATTTTTGAAAACCAAATACTCTACTCACTTTCTGGAAAGACATTTTCGGTCAAACTGTTTCGACCACTGGTTAAGTGCTGAAGGAATCACACAATTTAGGACACATTTCATGCGTTCTTTAGTCAAACTTTTGATATTGATAATATTTCAATACCATGACCATACTGTGTAGTGAGTGTTTAGCATGAATGAGGAAGGTATTGATAAATATACAGCACTCATGTACCCACCAAGACCATGACACTACCAACACCATCCTTGACTCTGTGCATTACAATTATCTTGGTACTCATTTATGGATGTTCTCGGGGATTCAATCGATCACAACTGGAATGTTCATTTTCTCTTAGAAATTGTGTCGAATGAGAGACAAATAGCTTTTGAGACCAACTGAAGAGTCCAGTTGATTGATTGAAAGCCCTGAGAATAGTTATTGTTTGGTTGTTGGGTTCCAAATTATTTTAAAGTTTAAATAAGTTTGTTGCAGTGTTGTCCCCGTACCAACATTTTACTATCAGTAGCGGTACCAATATGTATTACGATACTTTGATACTTTGATACTTTTCAAAATAAAGGGGACCATAAAAAATGTAATTGTTGGCTTTATTTTAACAGAAAATATTATGATATGTTAAACATCTGCTTCCTATCGCACTCAAAGAACGCATTTAAAACAGTTTAATTAAAATTAAAAGGCATTAAACCAACTGGGATTTTCTTGTTCATTTTACATAGAGCATACCATATTCTAGGATTAGGTTTAAATAGAATATGAAATTTAATTGATGTTGTATTAAATGCTTCATGATTTATGGTCACCACTCTTGGTCTATGCTTTAAGACAAATGCAATAATTAATATATACTAAAACATACTTGCCAACCCTCCCGGATTTTCCGGGAGACTCCCAAAATTCAGCGCCTCTCCCGAAAACCTCCCGGGACAAATTTTCTCCCGAAAATCTCCCGAAATTCAGGTGGACCTGAGTGACGTGTCGACAGCCTGTTTTCACGTCCGCTTTCCCACAATATAACAGCGTGCCTGCCCAATCACGTTATAACTGTAGAATGATGGAGGGCGAGTTCTTGGTTTCTTATGTGGGTTTATTGTTAGGCAGTTTCATTAACGTCCTCCCAGCGCGGTAACAACACACAACAACAGCAGTCACGTTTCCGTCTACCGTAAAGCATTTCGTCTGCCGTAAACAGCAATGTTGTGACACTCTTAAACAGGACAGTACTGCCATCTACTGTACATGCATATGTGACAATAACATCTACAGCTTTTAGAGAGTGCAGTGCACAACTGCGCACACAACAAGGAGACGAAGCAGAATGCATCATCAGAGAGGGTGTTCAGCATGGTTAGAAAAATAGTGACAGAGAATAGGACAAGGATGGACAATTCAACCCTTAACTCAACAATGAGTAGATGAGTGTTATGTGTGTGTATATGTGTAAATAAATGAACACTGAAATTCAAGTATTTCTCTTATATATATATATATATATATATATATATATATATATATATATATATATATAGCTAGAATTCACTGAAAGTCAAGTGTATCTTACATATATATATATATATATATATATATATATATATATATATATATATATATATATATATGAAATACTTGACTTGGTGAATTCTAGCTGTAAATATACTCCTCCCCTCTTAACCACGCCCCCTGACCACCTCCCGAAATCGGAGGTCTCAAGGTTGGCAAGTATGTACTAAAAGCAATACCCTGGCTAAAAACTACACAGATGACACATGTATCGAGCAAAACACACATTGTTAAAGATGTAACACAAATTGTAGGAATTTGATACAAAATTCAGTCAATTCACTTGTATTAGTTTACACTACGTGGGATCAATCAGCTCAATGCAGCGTCTATTTATCTATGGGGATCGAATAGCAATGCATTGTGGGTGCTGGGTAACTATTTTTGCTGGATGTAAGTTTTGTGTAAAAGACTGTACTGTTCCCGCGGTAATGTGACAGAGAGCAGCAAACTGGATTAAAATGAATCGTACGAAATAAAAAATAAAGGGACCACATCGAGACAAACTGTACATGTTACGAAGGCTTGCTAGCTAAAAAAAATACGTTTGGTGGAAGTGATCCATATGAGCTCGTCCAATGGACAAGAGATTCGATAAAGCTGCCGCTATTGTTGAAGCCAAACTTGTCAATATTTTGTCAACGGAGTCAGTTTTTATAGTGGTCAAGACTTTCAGAATACAAAGTCTGTTAAGGCCAATTTCTTGGATTTTACTGACGTCATGTCCGGCTCACGTCCCGCCATTAAATATGTGTGGTGGTCAAGCTAGCTCTGTTCTCAATGGGTACTAGTCACCGTTTCGCCTTTCTCAAAGAAAAAATGCCCGATGCTGGTGTTGTTTTTAGCTGTATGAATTGTTCAAATGGCGAAAAGGATGAACGTTTCTTCAGAGTTCCTCAAAAGGTAGTCAAAAATGGTGGAAGAGTGCAAAATTTTAGGAAACAACAACAAGAACAGCATGCAGTTCACACTCCAGTCCAAGGGAGCAGAGTCGAAGAATGCAAGAGTTTGTAGAATGGCGTAATGGCACAATAGTTCGATATGTCTGGGGACGTGACCGACGTATAATCCTTGATATCACTCGACAAATCTTCTTGAGACACAGTATAGGGAACTATTCCATTGCATAATTAGAATATTGGCTGGTATCCGCTTTTTGCAGGAAGATATAATGATGAATGGGTTATACTTGTATAGTGCTTTTCTACCTTCAAGGTACTCAAAGCGCTTTGACACTATTTCCACATTCACCCATTCACACACACATTCACACACTGATGGCGGGAGCTGCCATGCAAGGCGCTAACCAGCAGCCATTAGGAGCAAGGGGTGAAGTGTCTTGCCCAAGGACACAACGGACGTGACTAGGATGGTAGAAGGTGGGGATTGAACCCCAGTAACCAGCAACCCTCCGATTGCTGGCACGGCCACTCTACCAACTTCGCCACGTCGTGAGATAGTGAGAGTCCAGTCCATAGTGGATTTAGTTAATAGTGTGAGAGTCAAGTCCATAGTGGATCTAACATAATAGTGTGAGAGTCAAGTCCAGAGTGGATCTAACATAATATTGTGAGAGTCCAGTCCATAGTGGATCTAACCTCTTTTGTACTCAGATAGTTTGCGTGCTGCTTGCTGCACAACAGCCATCTTAGCTCGGTAGACCACCACTGCTTTTCACTTCCGGGAAATGTCTCGGTCAGAATACCAGCAATATGTCCTCCATTTAAATTGCTGAGATAGGCTCCAGCGACCCCAAAGGGAATAAGCGGTAGAAAATGGATGGATGGATAATCTACGGCTTTCATCACTTATGTGTTTGAGATGGAGGAAGGCCTCATTTCATAAGTAGGTTGTCCTCAAAAAACAAGCCAATTGTTACTTTTAAATACTTTGATCACTGCGCTACTGCTCTGAAAATAATACTCATTCATTTTTTTTTGCTTACCCAAGACTAAAAGAAAGCAGACAACATGCTTTTTTACAAAACACTCCCCGTTGTTTGTTGGCTAACAGCCTACTAAATGCTACGCGTGTAACTGTATAAAACATGCTTTGATTCAAACTT
Organism: Nerophis lumbriciformis; assembly: GCF_033978685.3. NCBI lineage: Eukaryota > Metazoa > Chordata > Actinopteri > Syngnathiformes > Syngnathidae > Nerophis > Nerophis lumbriciformis. The sequence goes on from NC_084566.2 coordinate 5,752,355, forward strand.
ACCAGTCTAAAAGTTAGACTTTGACTTGGACTTCCATTTTATTGTCATTCAAATCTGAACTTTACAGTACAGATAAGAACACAATTTTGTTGCATTAGCTCATGGTAGTGCAGGATAAAAGAGCAATAAGGTGCAGGTATAAATAAATAGATTACTGTACAGATAAATATATTGCACTTTTGCATATGCATCCACGTTTATGGATGTATGTTATATTGTCTTTATATTCCAACGAGTGAATCCATTTTTGGGGGGAATTGAGGGGATTATTATGATGGGTTCAAGAGTCTTACGGCCTGAGGGAAGAAGCTGTTACAGAACCTGGAGGTTCTGCTACGGAGGCTGCGGAACCTCTTTCTAGAGACTTTCTAGAAAATGCAGTGAACACGCCAACATGTACCAGGTGATGGCGTTAAAAGTCATGTTTGATCGTTGATTCACTGTCTGTTTATTAGCTTCAAAACCCGACTTTCTTCAGCTTTGCTCTCATGCTGGAAATGAGAAAAATCTCATGTTTTTTTCCTGAAGCAATCATGGCCACGATTGTGGCAGTTTAATGATGCCGCACATTTGCACCGTGTTTTGGACTTGTTAAAGAAAAATTTAACTTTAGCACAGTCTTGCATCCAGCCATGTATATAAACTATTCAGAGTCCAGCAAGACCCACAATGCAATGCGTTTTCACATCACACTTTTAAGCCCTGCATGGGCACAACAGGGGAGCTAGTTAACTCCATTGTCGCTCTTTTAACTTCTTGTCAGGTCCGGATGCTTGTCCTTTACATGCTTCCCTAAATTTGAAGTATTGCCACCTTTGGTACACTGTGAGAATTCTGACAAGAAGGACAACACTACATAGAGTAATGTACAGCATCTGAACATGCTACAAACAAACAACATAAAACGCTTACTATTACACTGGATGTGACCATTTCCAGTTAGCTATCTGATGCCCTCTGTTGCCATAATCCTGGCACATTTCATGAAAAATGAATGAAACGCGGTACTGTATCCCGATACAAACATCCCACTGTGAAAAGGAGCTGAAGTTCTGCCACTTCAAGTTTCAAGTCTTGCTTTTGTTGGCGTCTGATCTGTGAAATGAAGCGGAGTAGCACACAAACACACGCAGCAAATCTCCCACTCAAACATCCCCTCCACTGGTAACCACTTTGAAGACATGACCCAAAACAACCTCTGTAAAGGCAAGTGTAAATAAAGCAGAGTAAGCAGCCCAAAATGTACATTAAAAAGTGTTTGATCAGCTGTGACTAAGGGGGAGATGTCAGAAAGCATTCAACAAATAATGCCAGGATAAATAATTGACCACATGGAGGGTCAAGGTGAGATAGTGGTTCACATTAGGTGCAGCTGATGTGGGATCAATTCCCACACAATAGGATAGGATAGGACTATATTGTCATTGCACAAGTACAACGAAACTATGTTTTCAGCACAAACCTGTTCAAGATTAGACAAACACAGTGTACAGGGTTACAGAACAGGAACGCTGATGGGTCGCCAAAGGCGCCCCGTAAAAGATGTGAAAAAGGTAAAACGCTGGGGCAGAAGATGAGTAAAAAAAATACTATCTAGACTGGACTCCTAAGAGGGCCGAGTCTGGAGTGGGAAAAAAACCTCCATGCCATGCACACATAAACATGTTACATATAATCACGACAACTCGCAACAGAGGGGGCCGGGGCTTCCCTGGAGGTCGACTGCTGCTATACAGCGCTGCCAGCTGTCCATCACCCCGAAGGGGAATCAAGCGGTGGTGAAGGCGTGGCCATTCCATATCGCCCTGTGATTGACCTTTTTACCCTAAGTCAGCTAGGATAGGCTCCAACTCCTGCCCTAAACTATAAGTGCGACAGAAAAGGTACTGATGGATGCATCAAAGTGGTAAGGTGATGGTGAGTCTGTCTGGAGGGCGGCCAGAGTGACGTCATTGGCAACCATGGTATGGAAACATAGCACCGTTGAATTTTACGTGAATCGGTGCCTGGTAGAACCGGTTGGATTCGGCCTGTGCCAAAAAAGTACCAGATTCGGTACCCATCCCTACTAATCACTATTAATCATTTTGAGAAAACAATACATGTGGAAATAAACAAATATGTTACCGCATACGTCAGCAAGTAAATTGACAGCCGTTACAACCCGTTTTTAAATGGTTCTATTATCGTTTATATGCCAAATAATATATAGTGATACAAGGGTTCCCCTACATGAAATTTAATCCACCACATCTTAAAAAACGGGGTCTTTACGTGGAAACAAATTCAAGTAATATATTGTATGAATGGTCGAATTAGAGGTACAGTTAGAGATGCTACCTCAGTAGAAGCATTTAAGTCCCATCTAAAAACTCATTTGTATACTCTAGCCTTTAAATAGACACCCCTTTTAGACCAGTTGATCTGCCGTTTCTTTTCTTTTCTGCTCTACCCCCCCTCTCCTTCGTGGAGTGGGGGGCACAGGTTCGGTGGCCACGGATGAAGCGCTGGCCGTCCAAAGTCAGGACCCGGGGTGGACCGCTCGCTTGTGCATCGGTTGGGGACATCTCTGCGCTGCTGACCTGTCTCCGCTTGGGATGGTCTCCTGCTGGCCCCACTATGGACTGGACTCTCACTATTACGTTAGATCCACTATGGATTGGACTCTCACAATATTATGCTAGATCCACTCGACATCCATTGCACCGGTCGCCCTAGGGGGGGTCCCCACATCTGAGGTCCTCTACAAGGTTTCTCATTGTCCTATTGGGTGGAGTTTTTCCTTGCCCTGATGTGGGATCTTAACAGAGGATGTCGTTGTGGCTTGTGCAGCCCTTTGAGACACTTGTGATTTAGGGCTATATAAATAAACATTATAATAATAATAATACATTTTATTTATAAGGTGCCTTTCTGGGCACTCAAGGACAAAATCACAACAATAAAATCAAATTGGATTAAAAAAAACAACAACAACAACAAAGACAGAGAAGAAAAGATGATTACAATGAATAGGCAGTCAGGAATAGGTTTGAGTCTTGATTTGAAGAGGGATATTGAATCTAAGTCAGGAAGGTCTGGTGGTAAAGAGTTCCAAAGATGTGGGGCAGAGCGGCTGAAAGCTTGGGCACCCATGGTGGACAGTTTAAGTAAAGGGATTGATTGTTTAATTAATAGAAAGCCTATTATTTAGGCACTATTGACTAGCGATGCAGCGAAAATTCGGCCACCGACAAACGTTCGTTGGAGCCCTAAAGTGTGTCATATTTCATTATACCAAATCTGAATTTTGATAGAGAATATGAGCACAAAAAAAATGCAAAGTGCGGGCAACAGTTTGGGAGGACCAGCACCAAAATCAAATAGTTTACACTGCAAAGCAAATCTGTTTGTTTTTGCCCTCGAGTCACACAGATCAGATTGTTTTGCCAGTCTAAACGCTCCAAAGTGCTGAATCTGATTTTTTCGCATCAGATTCAGGCCACATCACAAAATAGTCTGAATCTGATTGGAATCTGAATGCAACTTTTTTGTCAGCTTTGGGCAAACTTTGTCACTTGTGCGTGCAGGTAAAGGTCCCGCCCACCAGTGGAAGTGGACACTTCATCACGACATCTGCTTTCAGTCAGTCTTTGTGCCACGGACGAATTTTCAGTGCATCATCAGTAAATAGTGCACAAATAATAGACTATATGTAAAATATAGATATATATTTTGATTCCGAAGAAAAAGCGATTGTTGAAGGACCGGAATTGACGCTGTGGCCTAATTCGCTTATGTAAATTGCCTAAATTGTTTACATAAGTGAGTTGAAAAATAAAGCCAAACTAGATTCACGGTGATGTCTATGTTGCTTCTACTAAACGGCCATAAAAAGATTACAACCCTCCTAAATATCTTACACTAGACCAGGTGTGTCCATTACGTGGATGGCGGAGGGTGTGTCAGTCGACCGCCAGCGAGGCATTAAAAATAGACCTAAAAATGATCGATTATCAATCTTCACCAAGACGTCACTTTTGTCACTTGATTGACATTCACGGCACCAGAGGGTCTTGTGAGATGACGCTGGCTGCTGCCAGATCATTATTAAGAAAAAATGACCGACAGGAAGGCGAGAAACACTTTTTATTTCAACAGACTCTCGCACCGTACCTGCCGTCAAAACTCTAAAGACCGACTGCACAGTTCCTGTCTTCACGATAAAAGCCCTGCTTCATCCTGCCTGCGCTAACAAAATAAGAGTCTCAGAAAGCTACCGCGCACAAGCTACGGAGTTTGCCAACAATGTATTTCTTGTCAAGTGTATAAGAAGGAGTATGGAAACTGGACAAACAAAAAGCAAGCACTTTCATGTGGTATTGGACAGAAAGGAGGACTTTTTGTCTCCTCCATATGAAAATGTGGACGTTATCATCACTACTGTCTGATTCCAATCAATGCAAGTCATCAGAATCAGGTCATACACCAACTTATATTCTTGTACATGCTTGTATTATCATTAAACACTTTTAACTTGTTAACGTATCTTTCATAAATAAATAAACATAAATGATATACATATATGAATGAGGTCCAAACCCCGTTTCCATATGAGTTGGGAAATTGTGTTAGATATAAATATAAACTGAATACAATGATTTGCAAATCCTTTTCAACCCATATTTTGAATACACTACAAAGACAAGATATTTGATGTTCAAACTCATAAAAAAATTTTTATTTTTGCAAATAATAATTAACTTAGAATTTCATGGCTGCAACACGTGCCAAAGTAGTTGGGAAAGGGCATGTTCACCACTGTGTTACATCACCTTTTCTTTTAACAACACTCAATAAACGATTGGGAACTGAGGAAACTAATCGTTGAAGCTTTGAAAGTGGAATTCTTTCCCATTCTTGTTTTATGTAGAGCTTCAGTCGTTCAACAGTCCGGGGTATCCGCTGTCGTATTTTACGCTTCATAATGCACCACACATTTTCAATGGGAGACAGGTCTGGACTGCAGGGGAGCCAGGAAAGTACCCGCACTCTTTTTTTACGAAGCCACACTGTTGTAACGCGTGCTGAATGTGGCTTGGCATTGTCTTGCTGAAATAAGCAGGGGCGTCCATGAAAAAGACGGCGCTAGATGGCAGCATATGTTGTTCCAAAACCTGTATGTACCTTTCAGCATTAATGGTGCCTTCACAGATGTGTAAGTTACCCATGCCTTGGGCACTAATGCACCCCCATATCATCACAGATGCTGGCTTTTGAACTTTGCGTCGATAACAGTCTGGATGGTTCGCTTCCCCTTTGGTCCGGATGACACGATGTCGAATATTTCCAAAAACAATTTGAAATGTGGACTCGTCAGACCACAGAACACTTTTCCACTTTGCATGAGTCCATCTTAGATGATCTCGGGCCCAGAGAAGCCGGCGGCGTTTCTGGAAGTTGTTAATAATTGGCTTTCGCTTTGCATAGTAGAGCTTGAACTTGCACTTACAGATGTAGCGACGAACTGTATTTAGTGACAGTGGTTTTCTGAAGTGTTCCTGAGCCCATGTGGTGATATCCTTTAGAGATTGATGTCGGTTTTTGATACAGTGCCGTCTGAGGGATCGAAGGTCACGGTCATTCAATGTTGGTTTCCGGCCATGCCGCTTACGTGGAGTGATTTCTGCAGATTCTCTGAACCTTTTGATGATATTATGGACAGTAGATGTTGAAATCCCTAAATTTCTTGCAATTGCACTTTGAGAAACGTTGTTCTTAAACTGTTTGACTATTTGCTCACGCAGTTGTGGACAAAGGGGTGTACCTCGCCCCATCCTTTCTTGTGAAAGACTGAGCATTTTATGGGAAGCTGTTTTTATACCCAATCATGGCACCCACCTGTTCCCAATTAGCCTGCACACCTGTGGGTGTTAGATGAGCAATCCTCAACTTTATCAGTATTTATTGCCACCTTTCCCAACTTCTTTGTCACGTGTTGCTGGCATCAAATTCTAAAGTTAATGATTATTTGCAAAAAAAAAAAAAAATGTTTATCAGTTTGAACATCAAATATGTTGTCTTTGTAGCATATTCACCTGAATATGGGTTGAAAATGATTTGCAAATCATTGTATTCCGTTTATATTTACATCTAACACAATTTCCCAACTCATATGGAAACGGGGTTTGTAGATCCCCTCCACTTGGTCATTTGAAAAGTAGCTCGCCTGCAGACAAAATACATAATTATCGTACATTGCGATGCCTTTGACCCCGCCTCCTCACCAACATCTATCCATTCATACTTTATATTACTTGAATTTATTTTCATGTAAAAAAACACTCATTTTTAAGGTGTCGTGACTTTTATTTTATTTTGTAGTCGTATCAACATCCTCCCGGTCAACTTAATTTAATACTACTCAGTGGCCTAGTGGTTAGAGTGTCCGCCCTGAGATCGGTAGGTTGTGAGTTCAAACCGAGTCATACCAAAGACTATAAAAATGGGACCCATTACCTTCCTGCTTGACACTCAGCATCAAGGGTTGGAATTGGGGGTTAAATCACTAAAAATGATTCCCGGGCGCGGCCACCGCTGCTGCTCACTGCTCCCCTCACCTCCCAGGGGGTAATCAAGGGTGATGGGTCAAATGCAGAGAATAATTTCGCCACACCTTGTGTGTGTGTGTGACAATCATTGGTACTTTAACTTTAACTTTAATTTGTTTTCACGTTATAGAAGTGTGCATGCAAGTGATGTCGAGGCCACATTGGGGCCTGTGCGTGTTTACATGGGAGTCTGATAAACATCGCATTGTACTTGCAGTGTAAACAGTCAGCTGGACAAAAAAATCTGATTTAGTAAAAAATCTGATCTGTGCCACTTTAACCTGCAGCGTAAACATAGTCCGAGGTGCTTCCTGGCCTCATGTCACACTAATCCACTAAATGTATTGAAAATCAGTAATTTACTTATCATATAATCCTACTAAAACAACAAAACCTCCTTGATGGTTCCTGCCATGGCTTTGAACTCCAACTCAGGTGGAATTGTGAGAAGCAGTTGCATGGCACCCTGTCACGCTGCCATGGAGCTTAGTGCAAATGTGGTGCAAATGCATTGCGGACTGCTTTAGCCTGTCACGCTGACCACCCTTCAGACCGTCCACATTCTCCCAAGACCAAGGTGCTTCTGTCTGGGAGTGCAACTGCTGCTCGTAAATGGAACGCTCATCCTCTTGTTGCTAGTAGTGACACACGCTTTAACAAACAAATATCAGATGGTTTGGAAGTGTTTCCCTCTGAGCTATCCATTGCTCCACTCCCATGTGGAGCATTCATACCCAGGAAGGGCTGAATGACCCGGGAGCTGAATCGTAAAATGTATCTGCACATTTAAAAGGGCAAACATCAAAAGAAGAACGTCGGTAGTGTAAAGCTGGTAGCTATGGAGCCACAGTGGTGGAACATGTGGTAAAAAAGTCCAACAATGCTTGCCCAAGAGAAAAGGAACATAGTTGAACGGGCGCCTAAACCCTCTCAAAACGTGTTTTTCCTCCAAAACACTTTTGGAATTGATGGTTATCCTCATAAAATAACTGTTCCCTTTGTGTGAAGGAGGAAAAGCACATACCACAAATGTTTACACACATCCATAATCCGTCAGCTGTCAGTTGCCAAACAAGACACAAACTTTTTTGCAATCACATCTTAACTCATCTTCTGGAGACAACAATTTGCAATAAAAGTTAAGTACTAGAAATATAACCACTTTCTCTTTAGGTAACTTTCCTGCAGGTTGTTACATCGTAATCCTCCACACCACTTCATCTAACTCCAAAATCCACAAATTCTGCAACTCTCACCACACGCTACCTCACTGGTTTTGGTTACATTACATTAGTGGTTCTCTTTATACTTGTTGCTGCTATCCATTACTTTGCTCGATTGATCAGATAAAACAAACTTCACTGCATCAATGCACATTTGAACACGGACGTAGGCCCTACGTCCGTGTTTTTGTAGCTATTGTTTTGAGGCATGTTTAAAAAAAATAAAAGTCAAAGTATAGTATTTCTCATAGTTGTAGTGGGTATCAGGATTATCACAGGGAGAGCATGTCCCAAATTCCAAGCTGTTTTGAGACATGTTAATAAAAAAAAAGCCCTTTGTGACTTCAATAATAAATATGGCAGTGCCATGTTGGCACTTTTTTCCATAACTGGAGTTGAAGTTGTTCTCTTATTTTGGAAAACCTTGTTTTTGATTGATTGATTGAAACTTGTATTAGTAGATTGCACAGTACAGTACATATTCCGTACAATTGACCACTAAATGGTAACACCCCAATAAGTTTTTCAACTTGTTTAAGTCGGGGTCCACATTAATCAATTCATGGTAAAGTTACATTGTTTAATGCATCCAGCGGGGCATCACAACAAAATTAGGCATAATAATGTGTTAATTCCCTCCTCTCTGAGCTGCCACCTTAACGTGGTAGAGGAGTTTGCGTGTCCCAATGATCCTAGGAGCTATGTGGGCTCACCACCCATAGCAGGGGCCATAGAGGTCAGGTGCAGTGTGAGCTGGGCGGAAGCCGAGGGCAGGGCGCTTGGCGGTCCGATCCTCGGCTACATAGGCTGGCTCTTGGGACGTGGAACGTCACTTCGCTGGGGGGGAAGGAGCCTGAGCTAGTGCGTGAGGTGGAGAAGTTCCGGCTAGATATAGTCGGACTCACTTCGACGCACAGCAAGGGCTCTGGAACCACTTCTCTTGAGAGGGGCTGGACTCTCTTCCACTCTGGCGTTGCCGGCAGTGAGAGGCGACGGGCTGGGGTGGCAATTCTTGTTGCCCCTCGGCTCAAAGCCTGCACGTTGGAGTTCAACCCGGTGGACGAGAGGGTAGCTTCCCTCCGCCTTCGGGTGGGGGGACGGGTCCTGACTGTTGTTTGCGTTTACGCGCCAAACGGCAGCTCAGAGTACCCACCCTTTTTGGATTCACTCGAGGGAGTACTGGAGAGTGCTCCCCCGGGTGATTCCCTCGTTCTACTGGGGGACTTCAACGCTCATGTTGGCAGCGACAGTGAAACCTGGAGAGGTGTGATTGGGAAGAATGGCTGCCCGGATCTGAACCCGAGTGGTGTTCTGTTATTGGACTTTTGTGCTCGTCACAGATTGTCGATAACAAACACCATGTTCAAACATAAGGGTGTCCATATGTGCACTTGGCACCAGGACACCCTAGGCCGCAGTTCCATGATCGACTTTGTAGTTGTGTCATCGGATTTGCGGTCTCATGTTTTGGACACTCGGGTGAAGAGAGGGGCGGAGCTTTCTACCGATCACCACCTGGTGGTGAGTTGGTTGCGATGGTGGGGGAGGATGCCGGACAGACCTGGCAGGCCCAAACGCATTGTGAGGGTTTGCTGGGAACGCCTGGCAGAGTCTCCTGTCAGAGAGAGTTTCAATTCCCACCTCCGGAAGAACTTTGAACATGTCACGAGGGAGGTGCTGGACATTGAGTCCGAGTGGACGATGTTCCGTACCTCTGTTGTCGAGGCGGCCGATTGGAGCTGTGGCCGCAAGGTAGTTGTTGCCTGTCGTGGCGGTAATCCTAGAACCCGTTGGTGGACGCCGGCGGTGAGGGATGCCGTCAGGCTGAAGAAGGAGTCCTATCGGGTTCTTTTGGCTCATGGGACTCCTGAGGCAGCAGACAGGTACCGACAGGCCAAGCGGTGTGCGGCTTCAGCGGTCGCGGAGGCAAAAACTCGGACATGGGAGGAGTTCGGGGAGGCCATGGAAAAAGACTTTCGGACGGCTTCGAAGCAATTCTGGACCACCATCCGCCGCCTCAGGAAGGGGAAGCAGTGCAGTGTCAACACCGTGTATGGTGGGGATGGTGCTCTGCTAACCTCGACTGCGGATGTTGTGGATCGGTGGAGGGAATACTTCGAATACCTCCTCAATCCTACCAGCACGTCTTCCTATGAGGAAGCAGGGCCTGGGGAATCTGTGGTGGGCTCTCCTATTTCTGGGGCTGAGGTTGCCGAGGTTGTTAAAAAGCTCCTCGGTGGCAAGGCCCCGGGGGTGGATGAGATCCGCCCGGAGTTCCTTAAGGCTCTGGATGTTGTGGGGCTGTCTTGGTTGACAAGAATCTGCAACATCGCGTGGACATCGGGGGCGGTACCTCTGGATTGGCAGACCGGGGTTGGGGTTCCTCTCTTTAAGAAGGGGAACCGGAGGGTGTGTTCCAACTATCGTGGGATCACACTCCTCAGCCTTCCCGGTAAGGTCTATTCAGGTGTACTGGAGAGGAGGCTACGTCGGATAGTCGAACCTCGGATTCAGGAGGAACAGTGTGGTTTTCGTCCTGGTCGTGGAACTGTGGACCAGCTCTATACTCTCGGCAGGGTCCTTGAGGGTGCATGGGAGTTTGCCCAACCAGTCTACATGTGCTTTGTGGACTTGGAGAAGGCATTCGACCGTGTACCCCGGGAAGTCCTGTGGGGAGTGCTCAGAGAGTATGGGGTAACGGACTGTCTTATTGTGGCAGTTCGCTCCCTGTATAATCAGTGTCAGAGCTTGGTCCGCATTGCCGGCAGTAAGTCGGACACGTTTCCAGTGAGGGTTGGACTCCGCCAAGGCTGCCCTTTGTCACCGATTCTGTTCATAACCTTTATGGACAGAATTTCTAGACGCAGTCAGGGCGTTGAGGGGATCTGGTTTGGTGGCTGCAGGATTAGGTCTCTGCTATTTGCAGATGATGTGGTCCTGATGGCTTCCTCTGGCCAAGATCTTCAGCTCTCGCTGGATCGGTTCGCAGCCGAGTGTGAAGCGACTGGGATGGGAATCAGCACCTCCAAGTCCGAGTCCATGGTTCTCTCCCGGAAAAGGGTGGAGTGCCATCTCCGGGTTGGGGAGGAGATCTTGCCCCAAGTGGAGGAGTTCAAGTACCTCGGAGTCTTGTTCACGAGTGGGGGAAGAGTGGATTGTGAGATCGACAGGCGGATCGGTGCGGCATCTTCAGTAATGCGGACGCTGTATCGATCCGTTGTGGTGAAGAAGGAGCTGAGCCGGAAGGCAAAGCTCTCGATTTACCGGTCGATCTACGTTCCCATCCTCACCTATGGTCATGAGCTTTGGGTCATGACCGAAAGGACAAGATCACGGGTACAAGCGGCCGAAATGAGTTTCCTCCGCCGAGTGGCGGGGCTCTCCCTTAGAGATAGGGTGAGAAGCTCTGTCATTCGGGGGGAGCTCAAAGTAAAGCCGCTGCTCCTCCACATCGAGAGGAGCCAGATGAGGTGGTTCGGGCATCTGGTCAGGATGCCACCCGAACGCCTCCCTAGGAAGGTGTTTCGGGCACGTCCGACCGGTAGGAGGCCACGGGGAAGACCCAGGACACGCTGGGAAGACTATCTCTCCCGGCTGGCCTGGGAGCGCCTTGGGATCCCCCGGGAGGAGCTGGACGAAGTGGCTGGGGAGAGGGAAGTCTGGGCTTCCCTGCTTAAGCTGCTGCCCCCGCGACCCGACCTCGGATAAGCGGAAGAAGATGGATGGATGGATGGAATGTGTTAATTCCACGACTGTATATATCGGTATCGGTTGATGTCGGAATCGGTAATTAAGAGTTGGACAATATCTGAATATCGGGTATCGGCAAAAAAGCAATTATCGGACATCTCTAATTGTTACTGTTATTTTTTTATAAAATGTTTCTGAGAGTAAAAAACAACACAAAAAAAATCTCTCACGATATGTGATTTTATTTCAATTTTTCTGTGTGAAATGAACCAATAATCATAAAACTGATTATTACTCAGACTAGAATCTTACAGTCAAAATGTAAAATCGCTGCATCCCTAGTCCTGACTCCACAAACTGGACAGTCGAACATTACCTGTCCGGTCCGTCACTCAAATACATCCGCGTGCAACATAGACAAGTTTTTTTTTTAGTTCCGATTGTTATGTTTCGGAGAAGCAGCCCGTAGGAAACACTTACATAAGTCTGCTCCACAAGGGAAATGTTGAATAAATATTATGACATCATTTCATAAAACTATACTGCAGGAGTACATTGTACAAACCCCGTTTCCATATGAGTTGGGGAATTGTGTTAGATGTAAATATAAACGGAATACAATGATTTGCAAATCATTCTCAACCCATATTTAGTTGAATATGCTACAAAGACAACATATTTGATGTTCAAACTGATAAACATTTTTTTTTTTTGCAAATAATCATTAACTTTAGAATTTGATGCCAGCAACACGTGACAAAGAAGTTGGGAAAGGTGACAATAAAGACTGATAAATGTGAGGAATGCTCATCAAACACTTATTTGGAACATCCCACAGGTGAACAGGCAAATTGGGAACAGGTGGGTGCCATGATTGGGTATAAAAGTAGATTCCATGAAATGCTCAGTCATTCACAAACAAGGATGGGGCGAGGGTCACCACGTTGTCAACAAATGCGTGAGCAAATTGTTGAACAGTTTAAGAAAAACCTTTCTCAACCAGCTATTGCAAGGAATTTAGGGATTTCATCATCTACGGTCCATAATATCATCACAGGGTTCAGAGAATCTGGAGAAATCCCTGCACGTAAGCAGCTAAGCCTGTGACCTTCGATCCCTCAGGCTGTACTGCATCAACAAGCGACATCAGTGTGTAAAGGATATCACCACATGGGCTCAGGAACACTTCAGAAACCCACTGTCAGTAACTATAGTTGGTCACTACATCTGTAAGTGCAAGTTAAAACTCTCCTATGCAAGGCGAAAACCGTTTATCAACAACACCTAGAAACGCCGTCGGCTTCGCTGGGCCTGAGCTCATTTAAGATGGACTGATACAAAGTGGAAAAGTGTTCTGTGGTCTGACGAGTCCACATTTCAAATTGTTTTTGGAAACTGTGGACGTCGTGTCCTCCGGACCAAAGAGGAAAAGAACCATCCGGAATGTTATAAGCACAAAGTATGGGGGTGTATTAGTGCCCAAGACATGGGTAACTTACACATCTGTGAAGGCGCCATTAATGCTGAAAGGTACATACAGGTTTTGGAGCAACATATGTTGTATGTAAGTTTATGAGTTTGAACATCAAATATCTTGTCTTTGTAGAGCATTCAATTGAATATGGGTTGAAAAGGATTTGCAAATCATTGTATTCCGTTTATATTTACATCTAACACAATTTCCCAACTCATATGGAAACAGGGTTTGTATTTGATTGTTTTACATGATATTTCTTATCTAAAAGTGTGTTGCACCCATTAATTGGATTCTAAGGGGAGACCTGTATTTGAGGTAGGGTTGTACGGTATACCGGTATTAGTATAGTACCGCGATAGTAACGAATACTGGTAAACGTACCAGTCCCGCACTCCCCCGCGCCGAAATCACCTTGTGACATTGCTGGTTTACGAGTAGACGAGCATGTTCGGTGGCACACAATCACATTTTACTTACAAGCAGACACAGTGTGAAGACATAAAAGGGAGAACGAACGCATTTTGGCTTAAAAACTAACGATAAAGGTGAAGTTATAACACTGAAACGCCCTCAGTAAGAGGTGCTTTAAGACATGGCTAGCAAGCTATCGGCTAACATCCATCCGCCGTCGGCAGTGTTTTAGCTACTTCTAAATCACTAATTCTCATCTCCATGGCGACAAATAAAGTAAGTTTCTTACAAGTTTCATTATCACGTATCACTTATTTACCATGAATTGATTAACGTGGACTCTGACTTAAACAAGTTGAAAAACGTATTCGGGTGTTACAATTTAGTGGTCAATTGTACGGAATATGTACTGTACTGTGCAATCTACTAATACAAGTCTCAATCAATCAATCAATCAATCAATCAATCAAAAATCACTGCAGGACTAGGAATAGCTAACCATGCTTCACTTCACACCGTAGCTCACCAGTGTCAAAATGTAAACAAACGCAATGGGTGGATCTACACCTGACATCCACTGTGATGATATCAAGTACAGGGACGTATTTAGTCGATACTACTATGATTGTGTCGATATTTTTTGGCATCACAACATCTTCTTTCATTTTTTTAAAATGTATATTATGTTTATAAACTCAGGAAATACGTCCCTGGACACATGAGGACTTTGAATATGACCAATGCATGATCCTGTAACTACTTGGTATCAGATTCATACCTAAATGTGTGGTATCATCCAAAACTAATGTAAAATATCAAACAACAGAAGAATAAGTGATTATTACATTTTAACAGACGTGTAAACAGAACATGTTAAAAGAGGAACTAAGCAGATATTAGCAGTAAATAAACAAGTCGATTAATAATTCATTTTCTAGCACTTGTCTTTAATAATGTTGACAAAATAATAGAATGATAAATGACACAATATGTTACTGCATATGTCAGCAGACTAATTAGGAGCCTTTGTTTGTTTACTTACTACTAAAAGACAAGTTGTCTAGTATGTTCACTATTTTATTTAAGGACTTAACTGCAATAAGAAACATATGTTTAATGTACCCTAAGATTTGTTGTTAAAATAAAGCCAATAATTTTTTGTGGTCCCCTTTATTTAGAAAAGTACCGAAACATTTTTAGTACTGGTACCGGTACCAAAATATTGGTATCGTCACAACACTAATTTGAGGTACAACTGTTTTGACTCAATAAACCAATTTTGGTGGTAAATTGAGCACAATTTTTGAACATATTTAGAAAAACTTTAATATGTCACATCCGATATTCCGATATTGTCCAACTCTTTAATTACCGATACCAATATATACAGTCGTGGAATTAACACATTTATGCCTAATTTGGACAACCAGGTATGGTGAAAATAAGGTACCGTATTTTTCGGAGTATAAGTCGCACCTGCCGAAAATGCATAATAAAGAAGGAAAAAAAACATATATAAATCGCACTGGAGCCCGGCCAAACTATGAAAAAAACTGCGACTTATAGTCCGAAAAATACAGTACTTTAAAAAAATTTAATATAATTAAATAAGATAAATAAATTAAAAACATTTTCTTGAATAAAAAAGAAAGTAAAACATATAAAAACTGTTACATAGAAACTAGTAATTAATGAAAATGAGTAAAACTAACTGTTAAAGGTTAGTACTATTAGTGGACCAGCAGCACGCACAATCATGTGTGCTTACGGACTGTATCCCTTGCAGACTGTATTGATATATATTGATATATAATGTAGGAACCAGAATATTAATAACAAAAAGAAACAACCCTTTTGTGTGAATGAGTGTAAATGGGGGAGGAAGGTTTTTTGAGTTGGTGCACTAATTGTAAGTGTATCTTGTGTTTTTTATGTTGATTTAATAAAAATAAAAAAATAATTAGAAAAAAAAAGATACCGATAATAAAAACCCGATACCGATATTTTCCGATACTACATTTTAACACATTTATCGGACATCTGTAATTTAAAGTTATGGAATGAAAAGATGCGTGTGCCAGAACCATGCAACTAACTAACTAACCAATCAATGAGCAGCATGCAACAGTAGAAATGTGTGTTCTGCGGGCAATTTATTAGGAAAAAAGGGCCAAGTGCAAAGAGCCATGCAACACTGTTCTCCACCTGTCGCTGCAGGGGCGTGGCTCACCTGTGCCAGGTGTCTCCGGGACCCGGTGGGACGGTCCGACCTGCCTCAGCTGGAAGGCGGTCCTCACCTCATGACAGCTGTAGGCGCCCGCGTGGAGCGCGCTGGCCGCCAATAAGACCGCTGGCAAAATCCAAAAAGGTCCGCGGGAGTTCACGCGTGGGCATATTCCTGCACGGGACATGGCCGCATGTCACACCTGCCCGCGCCGCCGAGAGCCTGCTGGATGGAGCCTGCTGGGCTGGGGGTGAGGAGGTATGTGCGTCACTGGAGGCCGAAGAAGCGAGGATGGGGGTTCTCACATTATTGGTCAGGAGGTGTGCGCTCTGCTCCGTGGGGTCCCACTGTCTGAAGACCACGCAGGCTGTCTGACTGTCTAAAAACCACGCAGGCTGCCCCGCGCTGTCTGCGTGCTTGTGTCTGTCCACGGCGCGCACGCCCCCTCCCCTTGGCTGCAGAGCCCCCGAATAAAAAAACACCCACTGAACCCTGCAGAAGGACCCGCACTTATAACATTCCACTGATTTGATATCACGTCCACCTGAAGAGCCCCCCCCCCCCCTCCTCCTCCTCCTCGAATGACGTAATTCCACACGGCATTGAATACTTGTCACGATCTCCAGGCGCGTTTGTGGCGGCAGACTTCCACGTGCAATAAAAAAACAACAATACTTTGATCAAGTTGAACGCAGCGGGCACGTAAAATTAAATTTACTTTGGCGCCATCTGGTGGACAAAGTAGCGCACAGTCGAGTGTGACTCAATACTCGCGTAGGATGGAGCCTTTCAAACAGGACTCTGCGACCTTTTTTCACTTCTTGCAACTCAACGCCAAGAAAACGGAAATGCTGATTGTCGGTCCTGCTAAACACCGACATTTATTTAATAATACCACCTTAACATTTGACAACCAAACAATTACACAAGGCGAATCAGTAAAGAATCTGGGTATTATCTTCGACCCAACTCTCTCGTTTGAATCACACATTAAGAGTGTTACTAAAACGGCCTTCTTTCATCTCCGTAATATCGCTAAAATTCGTTCTATTTTATCCACTAGCGACGCTGAGATCATTATTCATGCGTTCGTTACGTCTCGTCTCGACTACTGTAACGTATTATTTTCGGGTCTCCCTATGTCTAACATTAAAAAATTACAGTTGGTACAAAATGCGGCTGCTAGACTTTTGACAAGAACAAGAAAGTTTGATCATATTACGCCTATACTGGCTCACCTGCACTGGCTTCCTGTGCACTTAAGATGTGACTTTAAGGTTTTACTACTTACGTATAAAATACTACACGGTCTAGCTCCGTCCTATCTTGTCGATTGCATTGTACCATATGTCCCGGCAAGAAATCTGCGTTCAAAGAACTCCGGCTTATTAGTGATTCCCAGAGCCCAAAAAAAGTCTGCGGGCTATAGAGCGTTTTCTATTCGGGCTCCAGTACTATGGAATGCCCTCCCGGTAACAATCAGAGATGCTACCTCAGTAGAAGCATTTAAGTCCCATCTTAAAACTCATTTGTATACTCTAGCCTTTAAATAGCCCCCCTGTTAGACCAGTTGATCTGCCGTTTCTTTTCTTTTCTCCTCTGCTCCCCTTTTCCTTGAGGGGGGGGGGGGCACAGGTCCGGTGGCCATGGATGAAGTGCTGGCTGTCCAGAGTCGGGACCCGGGGTGGACCGCTCGCCTGTGCATCGGCTGGGAACATCTCTGCGCTGCTGACCCGTCTCCGCTCGGGATGGTGTCCTGCTGGCCCCACTATGGACTGGACTCTTACTATTATGTTGGATCCACTATGGACTGGACTCTCACAATATTATGTCAGACCCACTCGACATCCATTGCTTTCGGTCTCCCCTAGAGGGGGGGGGTTACCCACATATGCGGTCCTCTCCAAGGTTTCTCATAGTCATTCACATCGACGTCCCACTGGGGTGAGTTTTTCCTTGCCCGTATGTGGGCTTTGTACCGAGGATGTCGTTGTGGTTTGTGCAGCCCTTTGAGACACTTGTGATTTAGGGCTATATAAATAAAGATTGATTGATTGATTGATCTGACAGCGACAGGAAAATTGCCGTGAGCATTTTTGTATCATTTATTTGCAAACCTTATTTCAAAACAAACAAAGGGAAAAAGTTTGTTTTGCCAGAACATTGTTGGTATCCACGACATTGTGTTCGTCTGCATCGACATGCATTTCTTTCTAATTCGTCTTTTTAATGTATTTATTTTTGACAAAAAATTAAGTATTTTCTGTTTTATTCATATGACTGCATGGCAATATTTAAAGTGTCATTTAATTAGGAAGCAGATTACTCAAACACAGTGGTGTGCCGTCAGGGCCAGCAAGGCCTTCTCTGTTGGCCTAACATAACCAGAAATCATGATCATAATTAAAAAGAAAAATCATTTTTAATTAAATTTCCCTAAATATTTAAAATTATTCATATTCTCTTCATGTCATATTATGCTCCTTCCAGCTCTGTTGTTTTTAGTTTATAGCAGGGGTGTCAAACTCAAATACAGAGTGGGCCAAAATTTCAAACTGAACAAAGCCGCGGGCCAAGGTTGAACAAATTAACCTTTTTGATAGGGACCCAAACAAGTTTTGCATTGAATATTGAACAAGCAAGGCTTATATAACTTTATAGTGACATGCAAAATCGAGTTTCAAATAATAATAATAATAATTAAAAAGTATCAATGGCTTATCAAATACAATTTAAATAAAAATTGAATGCCTCTTTTCTATTTGCAGCCTTTTGAGGTAAATATCAACATTAACTTTTTCCACAGGCTAATAAATTTGAAAATAAAATAATGAATAAACCAACCATTCAGGACTTTAAACTGTTCAGTTTGCAACACACTAATCTAATCTGATGTGCCCAAGCCAGATACCTGCCATCTTTTCTTGGATGCTAGTTCATTAATGTCGGGGTTCAGGCTTTGAGCTGAGGCATCCCTCATTATCGAACAAAGGTGTTCATCAGTCACTATATCTCGTATTCCACAGTCTTGGGGGCGTGCCTTACAGGCACTGCTTTTAACGTCCTCTACGAGCTGACATCACGTCCGCTTTTCATCCCTTCTAACAACGTGCCCGCCCAGTCACAAGATATGAGCGGCTCCTGTACGCACACACACGTAAATGCAAAGCATACACCATCAACAGCGATACAGTTTACACTGAGAGTGGCCGTATAAGCAACTTTAACATTGTTAGAAATATGCCGCCACACTGTGAATCCACACCAAACAAGAATGACAAACACATTTTGGGAGAACATCTGCACAGTAACACAACATAAACACAACAGAACAAATACCCAGAACCCTTTGCAGCACTAACTCTTCCGAGATGCTACAATAAACCCCCCCCCCCCCCACACACACACACATACACACCTTGTAGCACCCCGGAAGCGTCAGTAAGTGAACAGACACGTACAGTAATAGACAGTTGCAATAGCCAATCAGATCACGAGTTGTTGTCAGTAAGGCCTTCTAAATATGCCTAAGGCAGATATATAGTGATGTTATGAGCCAGATAACCTAAGACCTCCATTACACAGCATGCCACAGTAGTGAAGAGCATGCTTATGTTGTTTAATGTAGACATGCCGGCAGCGGGATGTTTTTGATGAGCACGCTGTGGAGTAAACTTTAAGAAGTCAGCCAACATGCCTTGTCTGCATCTTTTATGATTAGACAAGACAATACATATATTTGCAAGGCCATTTTCAAGAAGGATATTTAAAGAAAAACTACATCTTGTGAGACCATGTCGGCCAACCCCCGGAAGCGAGCTCAGCTGTCGAAATGTGAGTTCAGATATTTTATTTCTTTATTTTTTCTAATTTAATTTTTTTTTGTAGTTTTAATTTTGACAGTACCACACAAGATATGTTTTAATTGCTGAAGCGGGTTTATTGATTTTTAAATGCGCCAGCAAATAACCCGTTTTGTACAATGCCCAGGAGGGCGTAAATGTATTTCTGTATAGTATTCCTCCAGCAATGGTCATGTGGGGACATCAATGATGGTGTTTTGAGAGGTAATTATTGGGAGTCGGACATCACTGAAGGCCTAGGTGGGAAACGCACGGCCCGCCACTGCTCAAACAGTGCGGTCATTATCTTAGTGCTATTATGTGCTATATTATCATTAAATAGAGGCATAACGTCTAGGTGGGGGAAATAATCGATTTTTAGATGCATCGCAATTCGGATATGGACGATTATAAAATCGATTAGTAAACGTCAATCGATCATTTATTTATTTATTGTAAATAAAGAATTTGGCAGACCTTGGCAGAGCCATCTCACCGACCAGCTCCTTTATTTTAGGGCACTCATGTTCCAGTTTTACAAACTTTCCATTAATTTAATAAATGTGATGGGAATTAATTCCACTGTTTCATATTACAAATGCATTGTTTTTTTTAAAGTTGCAAGTGATAAACGCTTATTTAGTGAAAGGAAAATAAATGTAAAACTGCATCAATATACATAAATTAGAGATGCATCAATAATCGATTTTTAAACAAATCGAAGCTCGTAAATCATAATTGAAATCGAATTGTGAGCTGCCCAAAGATTCCAACCCCAAATAATGTCTAAATTTAACAGTTTTTAGAATACTGACAGTTGAAGGAAATATAATATCCCATTTTGAGATAGATAAAAGTATATCCTATTCTATTGTAATCCAAATGAACTAGCAGTAGTTGACGAGCTACGGTTAGATACTATGCTTTAAGAAGAGTCACATGTCCATCCATCCATCCACCCATCCATCCATTTTCTACCGCTTATTCCCTTCAGGGTCACGGGGGGCGCTGGAGCCTATCACAGCTACAATCGGGCGGAAGGCGGGGTACACCCTGGACAAGTCGCCACCTCATCGCATGTCAATTTAACTAAATGCTTTTTAATTCGAGTTGCAATGGAGCGGAGAAACCTGACAGTATGAAGCATGTACAATCTACAACAACAACAACAACAACAACACCTCAAATTCTCTCACACATTTGTCCCCAAAGAGTAAAACAATTTAATCTTGCCCAAAACTGTTTTAAAAGTCTCTAGTTTAAAAGTATTTTCCCACTTCAGTACAACTACTTCAACCTGAACATTACCCTGGATCCTAGCACAACTCTTTAATTAAAAAGCCAAATGAAATACACTTTGAAAGAATGCATGGTTGCTACAGAGCACATCATTATTCCTGGAGTTGCCAACAAGTCATGCTCGAACAGGAAGTGCTTCATGGCGACTGAAAATACAATTAGGGATGGATATCGATTACATTTTAATCGATGCCAAATCGTTACTTTAAAAATGGTGCCGGTGCTTAAACGGTGCCTTAAACCGGAACTTGAAAAATATAAAGAAAAAACAATTTGAATACTTTAATTATATGTTTGTAATATTAGGACCATCAGTGCTAAATATAATTAACGTACCACATTCCTCTGGCACTGTTCTCCTAGCATTAAAAACAGCGGTTCTTCGTCCTATGATCAAAAAGACCAAACTTCGACTCTGACTTCATGGTAAACTACCGCCCAGTGTCCCACCTTCCCTTTATCTCGAAAATCCTCGAAAAAATTGTTTCACAGCAGCTAAACGAACACTTAGCATCTAACAATCTCTGTGAACCTTTCAGTCCAGTTTCAGGGCAAATCACTCTACTGAGACAGCCCTCGCAAAAACGACTAATAATCTATTGCTAACTCTGGATGCTGATGCGTCATCCATGTTGCTGCCAGGGGCTGGCAATAGATGATACCTTCCAGGGTTTCACATTGTTCCCATTGGGTTGAGTTCTTTTTTGCCCTGATGTGGGATCAGATCCAAGGATGCTGTTGTGGCTTGTGCAGCCCTTTGAGACATTTGTGATTAAGGGCTATATAAATAAGCTTTGATTGATTGATTAAAAAATAAATGACAATTAGTTAATAGATTCAAATATAAGAAATACAATACATACAGTGTCATTATAATTGCAGCAATAAAGAACAAAGACAACATGCAAAAAGCGACTCATGTTGTAATCGTAATTCCGGGGTTTCGTGAATGCAACCTTTTGTTTTAAAATGTGCCCTGGTGTTAATTTTGAATCTACCAGAAGCAGGGGCGCCGAAAAGGGGGGGAAAAGGAGACGGATTCTAGGGGCCCATGATGGAGGGGGGCCCAGAGAGGCCCCTAATGATGATGAAATTATAATACAGAAAAAATAATGACACTGTGTTGGGGGGCCCTGTAAAGATTCTTTTCATGGGGCCCAAAATCCCTAGCGGTGCCCCTGACCAGAAGATACAATGTATACTATTATCAATATCAAATTACAGAATGTTATTAATGTAATGTACTTATTTTCCTCAACTGATGTACTTAATATCATGTGGTTTATTCTGTACAACAAAACTTGAGGAATTAAACTCATTTATGGTTATTAAGATACATTTGGGATGACAAAAATTGCATTGCATCAATGCTTTTCAATAAGAATGGGTGTCAATGTCAATGGTGTCGCAAGGAACGGGTTTGTGTAGTGCAGCCATTTTATATTAATGAGGAGCAAATACAACATTATATATAATAAATATCCTCTGGCAAATTTCCACTCGATTCATTAAACACAGCATGTACTGAATTGTCAATAATGTTTTGCAAATTAATGAATGATAATAATAATAATATACAGGTAAAACTCCAAAAATTAGAATGTTGCAAAAGTTCATTCATATCAGCAAATCAATTTCACATGTGAAACTAATATGTGGTGAGCTCTGTCAAGCCTATATTCGTTATAATGTTGATGATTATTTGAAAACCCCAAATTTTATGAGAATTTAAATTCAAGGTTTTCATAAATTGTGAGATATAATCATCACAATTACAGTATATTTCAAAAGAAGGTTTGAAACATATAGATTTGTTTTATGAGCATAAGTCATATTAGTTTCACCTTGTCAATAAACCAACTTTTGTACGATATTCTATTTGTTTGAGTTTCACTTGAACATGACAAGTCCATTGAACGTCACCATGTGTACAGTAGGTCAGGGCTATTCAACTACATGAGGAAGGGGGCCGCAGTTTCAAGAGTCCAAGGGCTCAGGGACCAGATGTCAAAATGTGGATGTTTTGTCAATTGCAACGTAAAAACATCGGCTTTCACACCGAACTGTCGCTAAATTCATTATTCTGCCCTTATTACTCGTTTCCAGCGTGTGCAGCTGGACTGATAGTTAATAGAATGAAGAAACAGATGCTCCAGCAGTTTTATTGATGTTCCTTCTTTTGAATTATATTCCTTCCTCAGTTTAATTTGTTTACACATCTTCCTTTATTTATGTAAGACTGAAAATATAAACATTACAAAAGTACGACGTCCGTTGTGTATATTACATAAATAATGTATATTGTATATATTACATAAATAAAATAGAAGGTTTGGGGTTAATACTTTCATACAATAAACTACATATCTTTATGCATACGGAAATTAAACATCCATCCATCCATCTTCTTCCGCTTATCCGAGGTCGGGTCGCGGGGGCAGCAGCCTAAGCAGGGAAGCCCAGACTTCCCTCTCCCCAGCCACTTCGTCCAGCTCCTCCCGGTGGATCCCGAGGCGTTCCCAGGCCAGCCGGGAGACATAGTCTTCCCAACGTGTCCTGGGTCTTCCCCGTGGCCTCCTACCGGTCGGACGTGCCCGAAACACCTCCCGAGGGAGGCGTTCGGGTGGCATCCTGACCAGATGCCCGAACCACCTCATCTGGCTCCTCTCGATATGGAGGAGCAGCGGCTTTACTTTGAGCTCCCCCCGGATGGCAGAGCTTCTCACCCTATCTCTAAGGGAGAGCCCCGCCACCCGGCGGAGGAAACTCATTTCGGCCGCTTGTACCCGTGATCTTGTCCTTTCGGTCATGACCCAAAGCTCATGACCATAGGTGAGGATGGGAACGTAGATCGACCGGTAAATCGAGAGCTTTGCCTTCTGGCTCAGCTCCTTCTTCACCACAACGGATCGATACAGCGTCCGCATTACTGAAGACGCCGCACCGATCCGCCTGTCGATCTCACGATCCACTCTTCCCTCACTCGTGAACAAGACTCCGAGGTACTTGAACTCCTCCACTTGGGGCAAGATCAAAATAGCATAAATGTACACAATAAACCTAAGGTGTAGCTTTGTCGTCCTCTACTGGTTAAATTCAGGGCTACGTGTATTAAACAAGATTTGATCGCCAGAGAATAACAGACAAAAGACAACGCGACCACGAGTACAAATAAAGTTAGTAATTTCGATACAATCAATTTTTGTTTTCCAGGCGCTGTGAAAGTCCAATTTTCGCGATTTATTTTGAATGATTTTTTTTTGTAGTGCCATCTTCTTCTACTCACCCTACTGCTGCTTCACTGTGACATGAATGCTTCGCGGTTGCCCCCTGCGGGGTGGCGGGAGTACTGCATAAATGATCAACCCTACTTTGAATCATACTTGCTAACCCTCCCGATTTTCCAGGGAGACTCCTGAATTTCAGTGCCCCTCCCGAAAATCTCCCGGGGCAACCATTCTCCCGAATTTCTCCCGATTTCAACCCGGACAACAATATTGGGGGCGTGCCGTAAAGTCACTGTCTTTAGCATCCTCTACAACCTGTCGTCACATTCGCTTTTCCTCCATTCAAACAGCGTGCCGACCCAGTCACATAATATATGCGGTTTTTACACACACGAGTGACTGCAATGCATACTTGATCAACAGCCATACAGGTAGGGTGGCCGTATAAACAACATTAACACTGTTACAAATATGCGCCACACTGTGAACCCACACCAAACAAAAATGACAAATTTCGGGAGAACATCCGCACCGTAACACAACATAAACACAACAAAACAAATACCCAGAATCCCTTCCAACACTAACTCTTCCGGGGCGCTACAATATACACCCCCGCTACCACCTAACCATGCCCCCCCTAAACCCGCCCACCTCAACCCCCCCATCTCCCGAATTTGGAGGTCTCAAGGTTGGCAAGTATGCTTTGAATGGTTTTTAATAAAAAGCTTGCAGGCTACCAGTTGAATGGATCTGCAGTAGGTGGACAGAATTAATATAGTAATCTATCCGTTTTTACAGCTTGTCCCTTATAGGGTCGCAGGGGCTGCTGGAGCCTATCGCAGCTGCATTTGGGCAGAAGGCGGGGTACACCCCGGACAAGGAAGGCGGTGTACACCCTGGACATGGAAGGCGGGGTGCACCCTGGGCAAGGAAGGCGGGGTGCACCCTGGACAAGGAAGGCAGGGTGCACCCTGGTCAAGGTAGGCGGGGTGCACCCTGGTCAAGGTAGGCGGGGTGCACCCTGGACAAGGTAGGCGGGGTGCACCCCGGACAAGGAAGGCGGGGTAGACCCAGGACAAGGAAGGCGGGGTGCACCCTGGACAAGGAAGGCGGGGTGCACCCTTGTCAAGGAAGGCGGGGTACACCCTGGACAAGGAAGGCGGGGTACACCCCGGACAAGGTAGGCGGGGTACACCCCAGACAAGGAAGGCGGGGTAGACCCTGGACAAGTCACCACCTCATCACAGGGCCAACACAGATAAAAAACATTCACTCTCACATTCATACACTATGGACCATTTAGTGCTGCCAATCACACTATCCCCAGTCAAATTCCTTGTGTCTTAAACATACTTAAACCACAATCTGATTCTGAGTAGAGATAAACTCATGCCAGTGCATACTAGAGTTTGCCAGCAGAGGGCGCTCAAACTCTAGGTCTCTATTGCTATTGCTTCACCACAAAACAAATGTGAAGTACAGACTGTACTTCACATTTGAACGGGCCTACCGGGCCCAGGCCCAGGGGGCCAGAGGCCCCAAGGGGCCAGGCCAACTTGGCCCCGCGGCCGCGACGCATGCAAAACTACTTTTGCAAAAATAATAATCTTAGGCCCCAAGGGGCCAGGCCAACTTGGCCCCGCGGCCATGATCCATAGAGGGTCAGAGGCCCCAAGGGGCCAGGTCAACTTGGCCCCGCGGCCGCGACCCACAGAGGGCCAGAGGCCCCAAGGGGCCAGGCCAACATGGCCCCGCGGCCATGATCCATAGACGGTCAGAGGCCCCAAGGGGCCAGGTCAACTTGGCCCCGCGGCCACGACCCACAGAGGGTCATAGGCCCCAAAGGGCCAGGCCAACTTGGCCCCGCGGCTGCGACCCACAGAAGGCCAGAGGCCCCAAGGGGCCAGGTCAACTTGGCCCCGCGGCCACGATCCATAGAGGGTAAGAGGCCCCAACGGGCCAGGTCAACTTGGCCCCGCGGCCGCGACCCACAGAGGGCCTGAGGCCCCAAGGGGTCAGGCCAACTTGGCCCCGCGGCCACGATCCATAGAGGGCCAGAGGCCCCGAGGGGTCATGCCAACTTGGCCCCGATCCATAGAGGGTCAGAGGCCCCAAGGGGCCAGGCCAACTTGGCCCCGCGGCCACGATCCACAGAGGGCCAGAGGCTCTCAATCATTATTATCAAAGCTAATTCTCAAATTGGATCACACAACCTCACTCACATATTCTTTATCAATTATTAAAGGTTGTTTCTGAATTTTGATCACAGAACTTAATGCAAATATTCTTGATTGATTGGCAAAGCTCATTCTCAAATTTTGATTACACAACCTTACTCTGACAAATTATCATTATCAAAAAGCTCTATCTCGAATTTGGATCACAGAATCTCACTCAAGTATTCTTAGCTGTGCCCCTCCCCCATCGAGTCTTTCATAAACCGGTCTGTTCTTTTAGAATCTCCTCATTTGGTACTTTGAACTCGTGAGTGACTGCTCAAAATTTGGTTTCCTTTCCCTCAGTTCAGACTCAGAGATAATTTGAAATCATTCCACAAGAAGTTTAACGCGCACACACACACGACACACACACACTTGAGTTGAGCATTACTTGGAAATTCTTATATTTTCCATTTTGCTGTTATTATCAGCATCTTCCCATTTTGTCCTTTTCTTTCAAAAAAGTTTACAGTCTGACATTTGTCACTGCTGTCAGTTAATAACTTTTTGGTCTTAGACCCATTTTGTCATTTTCTCGATTCGATCGTCACTGACCACTCTCTCCTGTCTGGCAGACATCGTTGCTGCCATCATAGCCAGCAAGCTGCCTGCAGATAGCAACATTTTGGTGTCCTTTGTGAAAATATTTAGAAAGTAGACAAAAGTACACAAAGTTGTACAACTATTATCTTTATGATCTTTTGTTTTGTTTGTTTGTTTCTCTGTTACTGTGTGTGGCCAATTAAGCGACTTTTGGCCATACCTGGCTGGTGACATTTAGCGACTTTCTGGTTGTTGTTAAAATTAATAATAGCAACAGTTCTCTTCATCTTAATGCAATTTATTGTGTCTGTCTCTCCACATTTTGCCATTAGGTACTTTGAGCTCTTGTTGGTCAGTCACTCTAAGGTACATTGTTGCTGCCATCATAGCTAGCAAGCTGCCTGCAGATAGCGACATTTTGGTGTCCTTTGAGAAATATTAAGAAAGAAGACAAAAGTACAAGACATTGTACGATTACTATCTTTTTTAAAATTATTTGTTTCACTGTCAGTGTGATTGAGCGACTTTACCTCTAGATTTCGCGTCTTTTGGCCATACCTGGCTAGCGACTGAAAACATCATTTAGCGACTTTTTGGTTGTGAAGATAAGTGGTAAAAGCAGATCTGCCTGTTGGTCTTCCCACATTTTGCCATTTGGTACTTTGCACTCTTGTTGGTCACTCCAAGGCATTTGTCCCTGCCTTCAGCTAGTCACTTGGCTCTTTTGGAATTTATTTCACTGTAATTGGCTCTCTCTTTCTCCTCAGTACAAATCAGTCTGTTCCCTTGCCATTCATCACTGACCACTCCGCTCTCCTGTCTGTCAGACATTGTTGCTGCATCCAGATAGCTTGGGGTCCTTAGTGAAAATATCAGAAGAGAAAAGTACACAATTATCTTAATCATCTTTTTTTATTCACTGTCAGTCCTTCAGTGAGTCCCAGTGTGTTGGCGATTAAGCAACGTTGGCATTCGATTTAGAGACTTTTGGCCATACATGACTGGCGACTCAAAACGTCATCTAGTGACTTTCGCTGTCTGAGTTTAGCATTGATTGGAAATCTGTTATCAGTTCTTATAGAAATCAGCTGATTTCTGCTTTTGACTGTTAATGCTAGATTGCTAGTTTTGAAAATTGCATCACACACACACACACACACACACACACACACACACACATAGTTAGTTAAGCTGTTGTGATAGGCAAAGAGCCAATGTGCACAGAAAGAAGGGAAATATGGATCATAAAGGTCTAAGTGGAGGAGCTAGAAAAAAAATTCAGCAAGAAAAGAAAAAAAAGGAATCAGTTTTACTTGAGAGTGTTCCAAATATCTCCAGCTTCTTCAGTACAAAGACATCTGCTGAAAGCAATTCTATAAATGCTACTGCAAATTCAGCTAAGGTTAACAATGCACCTGAGCTAGCATGTATCTCCCAAGATCCTGAGACCACTACAAGTGTACGCACTGAACCAAATGCTTCGGATGCTAATGATTCAACCAACTCAGCAGTAGCCAGTTGCTCGGATGAATGTGAGGTCACTGCACCTCTGGACAGCATAGAAAATGAGTTGAATCTTTCTTCAACACCATCTACAGTGACAACTCTACCTAGTGATCCCGCTAAATGGGCTGATACCCTCACTGAGTCAATGAAGGAAGTTCTTATTCAAAGAGGTGCTAAATCATTTCACAACCGTCACAGCCATTATCCAGCTTCTGTGAGGAACAGTGGGCAAGGAGGCAAAACCCGATGCCTAAACAATGAACATTTTACTTCACACCTGCCCAATGGACAACGAGTACAAAGAGAGTGGATGATGTACTCTCCCTCTACTGGTAATGTTTACTGCTTTGCATGCAAACTGTTTTCCCCAAAAACGCATTCTTTTGTGACAGGCTATTGTGATTGGAAACACTCAGAAAGATTTGGTGAACATGAGCGAAGTGCTGAGCACATAACCTGCATGCAAGCAGTCTTGAACCGCGCCACAGGTGCCACAGTTGATGCAGACCTGTTCAAACAGTTTCAGGCAGAGAGCAGCTATTGGAGGCAGGTGTTACAAAGAGTTGTTGCAGTCATTAAATTCCTTGCAGAAAGGGGCCTTGCATTTAGGGGTAAAAATGAATCGTTAGGGTCTCCTCTCAATGGGAACTACCTTGGTATTCTGCAGGTCCTGGCTGAATTTGATCCCTTTCTAAAGGATCACATCAGAAAGTTTGGGCAGATGGGTCGAGGTAATACCTCATATCTGTCCTCCACCATTTGTGAGGAATTCATTGAATTGATGGGTGCAAAAACCAAACAGGCTATAGCAGATGAACTGCAAGCAAGCAAATACTACTCTATCATTGTGGATTCAACCCCAGATTTATCTCATGTGGACCAATTGACATTCATATTCCGTTTTGTTAGCAAAGAGGGCAGTGTTGTTGAACGCTTTGTGGGTTTTGAGCCCATTACTAGCCATACAGGTGAAAGTTTGGCTAACTGTGTCATGTCTGTGTTGGAAAATCTAGGGTTAGAGCTGTCAAATTGCAGGGGGCAGGCTTATGATAATGCCAGCAACATGTCAGGGAGGTATAATGGGTTGCAGGCTCACTTAAAGAAAAGCAACCCATTAATACACTATATTCCATGTGCAGCTCACTCTTTGAATTTGGTGGGAGTCAACAGCATTGACAGATGTGGAAATGAAGTCTCTAAGTATTTTGACTTGATTCAGTCTATTTACAACTTCACAACTGCATCCACACACCGATGGGACAGGGTATTTGGCAATTCCAACATAGATCTCACACTTAAAGCTTTATCCAACACGCGTTGGAGTTGCCGTGCAGAATCTACCAAAGCACTGTGGCAGAACTACAGTAAAATAAGAGCAGCACTACAGGGTATTTCCACTGATGACACAGAGAAACGAGACACACAAACTGAAGCTGACAGTCTAGTGCGGAAGCTGGATTCACTTGAGATGGCCTTCATGGCAGGCTTTTGGGACACTGTTCTGTCCAGATTTCAGGCCACAAGTCTGCAACTTCAAAAAGCAGACATGGACCTTGGTACAGCAGTTAGATTGCTGGAATCTCTGCGCACCTTTGTTCTCTCCCAAAGAGATCTATTTGATCATTTTGAGCAGAAAGCCTTAAACATGTTGGGTGGCACCCCATCTTACAGGGCTGAACGGACGAAGAAACGTAAAAAGTTTGCTGATGAATCAGCATCCCCAGATGTTGTGCTTGAAGGAAGGCAACTGTTTCAAATAGAGACATTTATTGCCTCTATTGTTCAAGCCTTAATCACCGTCTGGAGGCCTACAAACATCTGAACAATTTGTTCAGTGTCCTTTTCTCTTTGGATACAGAGTCCAATGCTTCAGTCCTTCACAAGGCCAAGATTCTCACTGAATCATACTCATCTGACCTCAATGAAAGTCTTGGACAGGAGCTTATACAGTTCAAATCTTTTATACAGCTCAACAACACTGATGAGGAGAGGACCCCTTCAGGACTGCTCAAAACAATAATACATTTTGGACTACAGCCTACGTTTCCTAATACATACATTGCGCTACAGATTTTTCTCACTCTACCGGTCAGTAACTGTGAGGGAGAACGCTCATTCTCTCTTTTGTCAAGAGTCAAAAATGAGCTGCGCACAAGAATGACTCAGAAAAGATTAAATGCGTTATCTCTAATGGCAATTGAGAGTGAGCTGACAAGAGAGTTGGACTTCAATGATGTGGTGGATGATTTTGCGAAATTGAAAGCACGAAAGAAACCCCTTGCTTAAAGGTGCACTGTGTAAGATTTTTAGGTTGTTATTTCCAGAATTCACCCATTCACTAATGTTAGGCTACCTGTTTTCATGAATACTTACCACCACCATAAAATTCTAAGTATCCATTATGACTGGGAGAATTGCACTTTCGCCATTTCTGGGAACTGTCTGTCACCTGGATTCTGAAGATAGGATTGACTTTAGGCAGAAGCTTGGTGCTTTCTCTGGCAAACTGAACCTCAAGCTTCATTCTCTTCAGCTTTGCATTCTTGTTCAGACTTTCATCGACAAGGAACTTTTCAACTTCCCCACTATCGTGAAGGGGCCACCAAAAGATTTCAGTGTGTCCAGCATGTCTAGTCTCTTCTTCTCCTGTCTTTGAGCCATCTCTTGTTTCTCGTCAGCCCAACTCTCGAATTTTGCCTTCATGAGTTTACTCCAGTTGAGTTCAACCTCTCTTTTTGCTTGTGCTGCTGCCTTGAAACCTCTGAAGCTCCTGGCTCTTCTGTAAAATTATTGACCTATTGACTGCGTTCAGTGTGCCCAACTTCTTCAGTCTGTAGTCCACCTTGCCACATTGTCTCTCCATCCCAATGTTGTGCACAGGGGTGCCATCAATGTTACTAGCCTGTTCACTGACAGGGTCCATTGGGAAGGTCTCCTCATCCATCCCATAGTCCATCCTCTGCCTGGCCAGAACAGTCTTCAGATGGGGCAGCATGAGATCTGTCAGCTGCTTCACTTCATCCAAGTATTCGGCAGCCACGTCTGACACTGAGTTCAGGACATGTCCAGTGCCTGTCCAGCCACTATAGCATTCTTGCTGTCTACATCCAGATCCACCATGAAACTCTGTAGCACTTGCTCCATCTTCATATCGGCCTCCGCCAACCGCATCACTTTATTCATGGCACTGCTGAAGCCCAGTGTAGTGTGGGTGCCACAAAAGATCTGCCCTGCTGGTTTTTCCAAGTTGGTCATCTCTGCCAACAGCTTTGAAAAGCCTTTGTTGTGCTCTGTGCTGTCAGTCATATGTGCATCTACAAGTTTATAAACATCCTCCACATTGACTCCTCTGACCGACGCCAGTATTTCGAACCCCATATCCACTTGCATTTCTATGTCCTCAGTGGTCTCTCGGTGAATGGGTAAGACAGGCAGAGGAAATGGGCTATCTTGACCTGCATGCAGCCCTTGTACCATGAACTGGCCTACACCTTTCTTTGTGGTGCTCTCCGATGCATGTGTTATCATTTTACCTTTCTCCTTCTCCTCCTCAAGCTTTCCCACAAAATAGATACAGACTTTGAGCCTCAATTTGCTGCACAGCTGCCGTTATGCCAAAGTGTTTTCCTAAGATATTATTTTATTTTTAATGATAGAAGGGAGGAAAAGGGGGCAAAAATCATGTCCAATTTAGTTTTTTGGGTGGGGTGGGGGGTTTATTTCATGATAGGTACCAACTTCCAATACATAATATCTCTCAAATGACCCAATGCACCGTCACTGAAGTGGGCGTAATCATTTTCCAAAATTTTTATTTTTAGGCCATTTATCCCCTCCCCCTACCTGTGTCTGTGTGAAACCTGTGCTTGTCTGTGTGGTATACCTAATAGTGTGTGTGCAGTATGTGCACTCTTCTGTACAGTACAGTGTGCATGTCTGTTCACAGTATACAGTATTTCTTGCATAGTGCGTGCGTGTGTGTGCGCGTGCACGCGCGGGGTTGAGGGGCCAAGACCATGTCAGGCCCAGGGGGCCAACATTTCTTAATCCGCCCCTGAGTACAGTACTACTGAATTAAGAGTTTCAATTAAATGTTTTAGTTTATTTGATTTAATATAGATTCTATTTTTCTTGCATTTACAAGCTGAAATACCATAGACTTTGACTTGTGTAACTAATCCAACAACAGACGCACGTGTCTGCTAAGTCATTCATCAATCAGTGTACACAATTATGTGCTTTTGTATAGTATTACATTGTACACGTGTCATTCTTAGCAATGTCAGGAAGTGTATCATTCACAATCCTTATGAAACACAAGAACACACCATGTCTTTTTTTTTAGGGTTCTAAAGATTTTTTTTAAAACGCTCAAGATGCCTCTAATGGGAGTACCCTATGTTGCCTCCAAAGCCCTCAAACAACTTCAAAAACCTTCATCAACATTTTATATGTACTCTTTAAGTATTAAATATATATATATATATATATATATATATATATATACACACACACACACACACACACACACACACACACACACACACACACACACGTATATATATATACAAACCCCATTTCCATATGAGTTGTTAAATTGTGTTAGATGTAAATATAAACGGAATACAATGATTTGCAAATCATTTTCAACCCATATTCAATTGAATATGCTACAAAGACAACATATTTGATGTTCAAACTGATAAACTTTTTTTTTTTTTTTTGCAATTAATCATTAACTTTAGAATTTGATGCCAGCAACACATGACACATAAGTTGGGAAAGGTGGCAATAAATACTGATAAAGTTGAGGAATGCTCATCAAACACTTATTTGGAACATCCCACAGGTGTGCAGGCTAATTGGGAACAGGTGGGTGCCAAGATTGGGTATAAAAGTAGATTCCATGAAATGCTCAGTCATTCACAAACAAGGATGGGGCGAGGGTCACCACTTTGTCAACAAATGCGTGAGCAAATTGTTGAACGGTTTAAGAAAAACCTTTCTCAACCAGCTATTGCAAGGAATTTAAGGATTTCACCATCTACGGTCCGTAATATCATCAAAGGGTTCAGAGAATCTGGAGAAATCACTGCACGTAAGCAGCTAAACCCGTGACCTTTGATCCCTCAGGCTGTACTGCATCAACAAGCGACATCAGTGTGTAAAGGATATCACCACATGGGCTCAGGAACACTTCAGAAACCCACTGTCAGTAACTACAGTTGGTCGCTACATCTGTAAGTGCAAGTTAAAACTCTCCTATGCAAGGCGAAAACCGTTTATCAACAACACCCAGAAACGCCGTCAGCTTAGCTGGGCCTGAGCTCATCTAAGATGGACTGATACAAAGTGGAAAAGTGTTCTGTGGTCTGACGAGTCCACATTTCAAATTGTTTTTGGAAACTGTGGACGTCGTGTCCTTCGGACCAAAGAGGAAAAGAACCATCCGGATTGTTACAGGCGCAAAGTTGAAAAGCCAGCATCTGTGATGGTATGGGGGCGTATTAGTGCCCAAGACATGGGTAACTTACACATCTGTGAAGGCGCCATTAATGCTGAAAGGTACATACAGGTTTTGGAGCAACATATGTTGCCATCTAAGCAACGTTACCATGGACGCCCTTGCTTATTTCAGCAAGACAATGCCAAGCCATGTGTTACATCAACGTGGCTTCATAGTAAAAGAGTGCGGGTACTAGACTGGCCTCCCTGTAGTCCAGACCTGTTTCCCATTGAAAATGTGTGGCGCATTATGAAGCCTAAAATACCACAACGAAGACCCCCGGACTGTTGAACAACTTAATCTAACACAATTTCCCAACTCGTATGGAAACGGGGTTTGTATATATATATATATATATATATACATACAGTGCCCTCCAAAAGTATTGGAACAGTGAGGCGAATTCCTTTATTTTAGTTGTAGACTGAAAGTATTTGGGTTTGACATCAAAAGATGAATATGAGACAAGAAATCAAAATTTAAGCTTTTATTTCCAGGTATTTTACATCTGGATCTGATACAAAACTTAGAAGATAGCCTTATTTGTAATGGAACACAACATTTTTAGGTGTGCAAAAGTATTGGAACATATAAACATAAAATAGATTAAAGTGAATAAGACTTAATATTTAGTTGCAAATATTTTGCTTTCAATAACTGCATCAAGCCTGTGAGCCATTGACATCACCAAATTTGTGCATTCTTCTTTTGTGATGCTTTTCCAGGCTTTCACCGCAGCCTCTTTCAGTTGTTTGTTTTGGGGGTTACTCCCTTCAGTCAGCAGGTAAAATGCATACTCTATTGCAGTGGTTCTCAACCTTTTTTTAGTGATGTACCCCCTGTGAATTTTTTTTCAATTCAAGTACCCCTAATCAGAGCAAAGCATTTTTGGTTGAAAAAAAGAGATAAAGAAGTAAAATACAGCACTATGTCATCAGTTTCTGATTTATTAAATTGTATAACAGTGCAAAATATTGCTCATTTGTAGTGGTCTTTCTTGAACTATTTGGAAAAAAAGATAGGTTTGTATTTATATTTATAAAGGATTTTTGAATTGTTGCTATTTTTAGAATATTTGGAAAAAATCTCACGTACCCCTTGGCATACCTTCAAGTACCCCCAGGGGTACGCGTACCCCCATTTGAGAACCACTGCTCTATTGGGTTTAAGTCTGGAGACTGACTTGGCCAGTCTAAAACCTTCCATTTCTTGCCCCTGATGAACTTGTTTGTTGTTTTGGCATGTTATCTTCCTGCTTGATGAAGGATCTCCCAATCAGTTTAGTTGCATCTTTTTTTAAATTAGCAGACAAAATGTTTCTGGAGACTTCCGAGTTCATTTTGCTGCTGCCATCATGTGTTACATCATCAATAAAGATGAAAGAGCCCGTCCCAGAAGAAGCCATGTAAGACCAAGCCATGCCATTATGTTTCACAGATGAGCTTGTATGTTTGGGATCATGAGCAGATCCTTTTTTTCTCCAAACGTTTGCCTTTCCATCACTTTGGAAAAAGTTAATCTTTATCTCATCAGTCCATAAAACTTTTCCCAGAATTTTTGAGGCTCATCTCTGTACCTTTTGGCAAATTCCAGCCTGGCCTTCCTATTCTTCTTGCTAATGAGTGGTTTGCATCTTCTGGTGTAGCCTCTGTATTTCTGTTCATGAAGTCTTCTGCGAAAAGTAGATTGTGATACCTTCACTCCTGCCCCCTGGAGGTTGTTGCTGATGTCACTAACACTTGTTCTTTATAGCTTTCACAATATTTCTGTCATCAACTGCTGATGTTTTCCTTGGTCTACCTGTTCGATGTCTGTTGTATAGAACACCAGTGGTTTCTTGCTTCTTCAGGACATTCTAAATGGTTGTACTGGCTATGGCCAATGTTTGTGCAATGGCTCTGATTGATTGTCCATCTTCTCTCAGATTCACAATTGCTTCTTTTTCACCCATAGACAGCTCTCTGGTTTTCATGTTGGTTCCAACTCTAAATGTAGTCTGCACAGGCAAAGCCTATCCTACCCAATCTGAATCTGAGCTCAGACATTCAGTGCTATTTATTGTTTTAATAATCAAGTCCATTGGGAGACACCTGGGCAACAAAACACACCTGTCAGTCGCATGTTCCAATATTTTGCTCTCATGAAAAATGGGTAGGTTCAAACAAAAGGTGCTATCTTTTAAGTTGTGTATCAGATCCAGATGTAAATACCTGGAAATAAAAGCTGAAATGTTGATCTCTTGTCCCATATTCTCTTTTTGATGTCAACAAAAATAAACGAAATGGACTCACTGTTCCAATACTTTTGGAGGACACTGTATATATATATATATATATATATATATATATATATATATATATATATATATATATATATATATATATATACAGTATACATATATATACATATCAAGAAAGTAAACAACCTCATCATAGCTGCCGATAAAACCACAAACTTCTACAGAATGGACATACCAGAACACCACACCTTACTGGACAGAAGCATCACCAAATCATACAAAAAAGCGCAACCCAACACCTTACAGAACATCCACCTGGAAAATAAAAGGATCGCGGCTGAACTGGACATTGAGGACAGGGTGGATGCCACAGCCAACAAGGAAGCCTTCATCACATTGAAGGACCACAAACCCAACTTCGCAAATAACCCAACATGCCGACTAATAAACCCAACTAAATCTGAAATAGGAAAAATCAGCAAAATAATCCTGGACAGAGTCAACACAAAAATCAAGGACAAAACACCACTCAACCAATGGAGAAATACAGCAGCAGTAATCAAATGGTTCAACAACATCCAAGACAAACAACAGCACAACTTTATCTCCTTTGATATCGAGGAATTTTACCCTTCCATCACGCAAGACCTACTGACTCAAGCACTAGACTTCGCCTCAGACTACGACTCAATCACAGGCAACGAAAGAAACATCATCATCCACGCAAAAAACTCCATTCTCATCCACAACAGTACACCATGGCAAAAAAAAAACAATGCAACATTTGACGTCACTATGGGAAGTTTTGACGGAGCAGAAACGTGTGAACTCGTTGGGAGTTTCCTCCTCTCCCAGCTCGCTAGCCTCAATCTGAACCTTGGTATTTACCGTGATGACGGACTGGCAGTGTGTCGCGCCTCGCCAAGGAGCAGCGAGAATACCAAGAAGCGCATATGCCATATGCCTACGGATCACGATTGAAGCCAACAAGCAAACCGTCAACTTCCTTGACGTCACTTTCAACCTGAGAAATAACAGCTACCAACCATTCACGAAACCCAACACAACACTCCAATACGTGCACCATGACAGCAACCACCCACCCACCACCACGAAAAGAATACCTACCGGAATCAATAAAAGGCTATCGATGCTGTCATCTAGCAAAGCTGAATTTGACCAAGCAACCCCCCCGTACCAAAAAGCCCTTGATGAAAGCGGGTACAATTTCACCCTCACCTATGAACCCACGCCAGGAAACCAGCCAAAAAAGAACAGAAAACGAAACGACATCATCTGGTACAACCCCCCATACAGCAAAAACGTCTCAACTAACATTGGACACAAATTCCTCAATCT
Source organism: Nerophis lumbriciformis (assembly GCF_033978685.3). Lineage (NCBI taxonomy): Eukaryota > Metazoa > Chordata > Actinopteri > Syngnathiformes > Syngnathidae > Nerophis > Nerophis lumbriciformis. The sequence continues at coordinate 5,789,713 of NC_084566.2, forward strand.
GATTGACAAACACTTTCCCAAAGACAACACCCTAAGAAAAGTATTCAACAAGAACAACATTAAATTGAGCTACAGCTGCATGAACAATATACGACAAATCATCTCAAACCACAACAAAACAATTGCAAATGAGCCGTCGGCCCCCAGACAGAGCGACTCCAAAACCAACAAAGACTGTAACTGTCGAAAGAAACCTGATTGCCCTCTCAACGGGGGGTGCTTACAAACATCAGTTGTCTACCAATCTAAGGTAATACGCAAGGACATTAACACATCCGACACATATGTAGGATTAACCGAGGGAGAATTCAAAACCAGATGGAACAATCACAAGGCTTCTTTCAGGAACAAAAACCTGCGAAATACCACAGAACTCAGCAAACACATTTGGGACCTCAAAGACAATAATGTTGAATATTCAATAACATGGCAAATTCTTGCATCCAGCACACCTTACAATAGTGGTAATAAAAGATGCAACCTATGCTTGAAAGAGAAACTGTTTATTATTTACCGTCCAGACCTGTCATCCCTCAACAAGCGCAGCGAAATTGTAACAGCATGCCGCCATAGACGGAAACACCTCCTAGGTAACACATGAGCCAATCACCACGCCCCTAGGCCAGCCTGTACCCACCCACTCTGTGCCCTATATAAACCATGGTATGCGAATGCTCCCATTAAAATCTCCTGATGATTGAGGGTACCCCCCCTCATGAAACAGGCCTGTAGAGATGAAATAGTCTTGTGATTTTTTCCCCACACATACATATATTGCGCTCTACTACGGTATCGAGCACTATTTTTTGGATAACCTTATTAAGACATATATATATATATATATATATATATATATATATATATATATATATATATATATATATATATATATATATATATATATATATATATATATATATATATATATATATATATATATATATACACAGACAAACATATACATATCTGTATATACATATATATATATATATATACATATGTATGCATATGTATGTATATATATATATATATTTTTTTTTTTTTATATATATACACACACACACACTCACATACATACATACATACATACATACATACATACATATATATATATATATATATATATATATATATATATATATATATATATATATACACACACACACATATATACATACATATATATGCATACATACATATGCACACATACATATATACATACATATACAGTATATATATATACACACATACATATATATACACACATATACTGTATATATATATCTCACTCACTCACTCATCCCATGGCCTCGGAGGCCGTAGGGGTGTCATGGTGGATGCTTGGGCAGTCCGGGATCTCCAGCGCTCAGGATCTTCTGCTGTTTGTAGCAGGGTTTGGAAGCTGCAGCCAGTCCATTCTTTGATGTTGTCCATCCAGGCCTTTCTCTGCCTGCCTCGTCTCCGCTTCCCCTCTACTGTTCCCTGCAGGATAGTCTTTGACAGGGAGGTGTGCCTTGTTACATGACCAAACCAGGTCAGCTTGCGACGTTTAACTGTTGAGAGTAAAGGTTCCTGTTCGCCAGCATGGGTAGTAACTAGCTGTCTAACATAATCATTTTTCCGGTGTTCACTGTATGATATATGTAGCATTCTTCTGTAACACTTGCTTTCAAAGGACTGTATCCTGCGCTCAGTGTCCGCTGTGAGCGTCCAGCTCTCACAACCATAGAGTAGGGTGGAAAGAACAAGTGACTTGTAGAGTCTGACCTTCACCTGGAAGCTGATGGTATTGCTTTTCCAGATACTGGTCAGTCTTGTCATGGCTGATGTTGCTATGCCGATTCTTGCTCTGATCTCTTTTGTGGAGCGGCCATCTTCACTCACAAAGGACCCAAGGTACTTAAAGTCCTTTACTTCCTCCAGGGTTTGTCCATTCAATATGATATTCGGTGGTGGTAAGTGATTGTGACTGTTGACCAGGCTCTTGCTCTTCTCTGCACGTATCTCCATTCCATAAGCTCTCGCCGCCTCCTCCAGTCTGGTGGTCAGTTCCTGGAGTTCAGCCTCACTTTTTCCCATAAGGTCGATGTCATCCGCGAAGCGAAGGTTGGAGACGGGTCTTCCTCCGATGGTAACGGAGGTGTGGAATTCTTGGAGTGCTTTTTCCATGATGTTCTCCAGGAAGACATTAAAAATGACAGGGGAGAGGAGACAGCCTTGGCGGACACCAATAGATGTTTTAAAAGGTTCTCCTATGCTGCTGTTGATGAAAACTGCACTGCTTGAGTCTGTATAAAGTGCTTCGATGACCTGTATGAGATTATTGTCAAAGTTGTATTTTCTGAGAACCTGCCATAGTCCTTCATGCCAGACACGGTCAAAGGCTTTTTTAAAATCAATGAAGTTGTGGTATAAGTTGTGCTGGTGCTGAAGGTGCTTCTCAATCAGTCGTCTGACGTTGAAGATCTGTTCGGTGGTGCTCCGTTTTGGTCTGAATCCAGCCTGTTCCTCGGAGAGGATTTCCTCTGCCTTGTTCCTCAATCTGTTCAGGATTATCCGCAACATTACTTTGCTAGCGTGACAGATGAGGCTGATGGTTCTGTAATTTTGGCACTGCCTTGAATTCCCTTTCTTAGGGAGGGGGATAATCGAAGATTGGGTCCATTTTTGGGGCCACTGCTTAGTTTCCCAAATATTTTGGCAGATGTGTGTCAGTACTATTATAATGCTTCGCCCCCCATGCTTCCAAAGCTCTGCTGGGACGTTATCAATGCCTGATTTGCCAATTTTTAGGCTCTTTACTGCCTCCTCTACTTCAGCTTGCAGTATTGGTGCATCCTCGCATTCGCCACTGGGCTTCATGGCATTGGTTAGTATGGTGGGATCTGGTGATATTGTATAGTTGTATAGTTCCTGGCAATACACTGTCCACCGTTGGGTTATTTCTGCTTTCTCTGTTAGTAGAGATCCATGCTTGTCTTCTATTACTGTGACTATAGGTTGTTGTGTCCTTGTCAGTTTCTTCAGCGTTGCGTAGGCTACTTTACCGTTGCCCTGCCGTATCCCTGCATCTATGCTTTCACATTGTTCTGTGAACCACTTTTCTTTTGCTTCCCTCATCATCTTCCTGATGTTTCTGTTCACATAGGTATGCTGCTTAGCTGCCTCTGGGTCATCCTTCTTTGTCTTTTTGAGGGCCCTTCTGAGGTCACATTGGTCTAGGATGTCATCAGTGATCCATGGTTTGTTTTTCTTCCTGTCCTTCCCGAGTACTTCAGTTGCTGATTCTATGATTGCTTTCTCCATGTTATCTGTCAGTGAGTCTATGTCTTGTACTAAGTTAAGTGTTGCAAATTTCCCTCCTATGTTTGCCTCAAATATTCCTGCAACTTGTGGGTCTTTAAGTCTGTCTAGACTAAATCTGATGTGTGGGTTAGTGTTTTTTTTGGAGTCTTCAGTTTAAGTTTAAGCGTCATTAGTACCATATCGTGGTCACTACCAATGTCCGCACCAGGAAATGTTCTGGTTTGGGCTTTGTTGATGCTTGACTTGAACCTTTGTGGCGTGAGTATGTAGTCGATTTGGTTATGTATCTTTCCGTTTGGTGCATGCCACATTGTTCTCCGAGAGGTTTTATGTGGAAACAGCGTATTGGCTACAGTGAGCTTATGGCTTTTAGCAAAGTCCAGAAGTCGCAGTCCTCTGTCGTTCGTTTCACCTAGCCCAAACCGCCCCGCTGTTCCTCCCCAGTGGTCGTATGCATCGGTACCTATTTTGGCATTCCAGTCTCCTTGGATGACTAGAAAGTCCTTCTTGGGAGTTTTCTTTATGGTGCTCTCTAGCTCCTCATAGAAGGTTTCAACTACTTCATCATCATAATCTGTCGTTGGGGCATACACTTGAATGATGGTTAAATTCATGAGCCGCGCAGCGATTCGGATGCTGATGAGCCTGCTGGATATAGGTGTGCAGTTGATGACTGAGTTTATTTTGCTTTTGTTGACAATAAAACCAACTCCATGTTGATGTCTACAGTCCTCTCCGCTATACCATAGCTTGTGGCCTTATTCTGTGGTAGTCTCACCACAGCTAGTCCACCTGACCTCAGTCAAACCAAGGATGTCCCATCTGTATCTGTCTAGTTCATGGGTCAGTTCCTTCACTTTCCCACAGGCATACAGTGTGCGGACGTTCCATGTCCCAATAATGGTGTCATTTTTTGAGAGGCTGGGTGTTGATGTTGATCTTGAAACTTGTCGCCCCTACCCTGGGGCAAGGCAGTGGGTAGCGCGGTCGTTGTTTTTCCGGGCCTCGATCCGGCATGTAGATACTTGACTGTTTTTCCATCATGACACTTCATTAGGCAAATAAGCTTGGTGGTGCCTATCTCCTCTTCAAGCTCTTACCGGGGGGCCAGCGACCCCCAGGCGACCCTTGTCTAGTTCAGCCTGCCGGTCGAAGCAGTTTACCGTGGTGTGGCCGCAGAAATTCTGCTACTTGGAGCCATAGACAAGAGCTGGGTGTTGGTGAGGTCCAGTAAGGATTCAACTAGCACTGGTGCAACCGGCACCAGCAATCCAGCTGCGACCGTATCATCCTTAAAGGTAGTACCTCTCCCTTCCACCCCAACACTATGTGTGTATATATATATATATATATATATATATATATATATATATATATATATATATATATATATATATATATACATACACTGTATATACATATATATATATATATATATATATATATATATATATATATATATATATATATATATATATATATATGTCTTAGTAAGGTTATCCAAAAAATAGTGCTCGATACCGTAGTAGAGCGCAATATATGTATGTGTGGGAAAAAAATCACAAGACTATTTCATCTCTACAGGCCTGTTTCATGAGGGGGGGTACCCTCAATCATCAGGAGATTTTAATGGGAGCATTCGCATACCATGGTTTATATAGGGCACAGAGTGGGTGGGTACAGGCTGGTGTAGGGGCGTGGTGATTGGCTCATGTGTTACCTAGGAGGTGTTTCCGTCTATGGCGGCATGCTGTTACGATTTCGCTGCGCTTGTTGAGGGATGACAGGTCTGGACTGTAAATAATAAACAGTTTCTCTTTCAAGCATAGGTTGCATCTTTTATTACCACTATTGTAAGGTGTGCTGGATGCAAGAATTTGCCATGTTATTGAATATTCAACATTATTGTCTTTGAGGTCCCAAATGTGTTTGCTGAGTTCTGTCAACTTCCTTGACGTCACTTTCAACCTGAGAAATAACAGCTACCAACCATTCACGAAACCCAACACAACACTCCAATACGTGCACCATGACAGCAACCATCCACCCACCACCACGAAAAGAATACCTACCGGAATCAATAAAAGGCTATCGATGCTGTCATCTAGCAAAGCTGAATTTGACCAAGCAACCCCCCCCCACAAAAAAGCCCTTGATGAAAGCGGATACAATTTCACCCTCACCTATGAACCCACGCCAGGAAACGAGCCAAAAAAGAACAGAAAACGAAACGACATCATCTGGTACAACCCCCCATACAGCAAAAACGTCTCAACTAACATTGGACACAAATTCCTCAATCTGATTGACAAACACTTTCCCAAAGACAACACTCTAAGAAAAGTATTCAACAAGAACAACATTAAATTGAGCTACAGCTGCATGAACAATATACGACAAATCATCTCAAACCACAACAAAACAATTGCAAATGAGCCGTCGGCCCCCGGACAGAGCGACTCCAAAACCAACAAAGGCTGTAACTGTCGAAAGAAACCTGATTGCCCTCTCAACGGGGGGTGCTTACAAACATCAGTTGTCTACCAATCTAAGGTAATACGCAAGGACATTAACACATCCGACACATATGTAGGATTAACCGAGGGAGAATTCAAAACTAGATGGAACAACCACAAGGCTTCTTTCAGGAACCAAAACCTGCGAAATACCACAGAACTCAGCAAACACATTTGGGACCTCAAAGACAATAATGTTGAATATTCAATAACATGGCAAATTCTTGCATCCAGCACACCTTACAATAGTGGTAATAAAAGATGCAACCTATGCTTGAAAGAGAAACTGTTTATTATTTACCGTCCAGACCTGTCATCCCTCAACAAGCGCAGCGAAATTGTAACAGCATGCCGCCATAGACGGAAACACCTCCTAGGTAACACATGAGCCAATCACCACGCCCCTACACCAGCCTGTACCCACCCACTCTGTGCCCTATATAAACCATGGTATGCGAATGCTCCCATTAAAATCTCCTGATGATTGAGGGTACCCCCCCTCATGAAACAGGCCTGTAGAGATGAAATAGTCTTGTGATTTTTTTCCCACACATACATATATATATATATATATATATATATATACAGTGGGGCAAAAAAGTATTTAGTCAGCCACCAATTGTGCAAGTTCTCCCACTTAAAATGATGACAGAGGTCTGTAATTTTCATCATAGGTACACTTCAACTGTGAGAGACAGAATTTGAAAAAAAAAATCCAGGAATTCACATTGTAGGATTTTTAAAGAATTTATTTGTAAATTATGGTGGAAAATAAGTATTTGGTCAATAACAAAAATTCAACTCAATACTTTGTTATTGCCAACAAAGGTTATATTACAGAGGTCAAACGATTACTATAGGTCTTTACCAGGTTTGCACACACAGTAGCTGGTATTTTGGCCCATTCCTCCATGCAGATCTTCTCGAGAGCAGTGATGTTTTGGGGCTGTCCCCGAGCAACACGGACTTTCAACTCCCTCCACAGATTTTCTATGGGGTTGAGGTCTGGAGACTGGCTAGGCCACTCCAGGACTTTCAAATGCTTCTTACGGAGCCACTCCTTCGTTGCCCGGGCGGTGTGTTTGGGATCATTGTCATGCTGGAAGACCCAGCCACGTTTCATCTTCAAAGCTCTCACTGATGGAAGGAGGTTTTGGCTCAAAATCTCAGGATACATGGCCCCATTCATTCTTTCCTTAACACGGATCAGTCGGCCTGTCCCCTTAGCAGAAAAACAGCCCCAAAGCATGATGTTTCCACCCCCATGCTTCACAGTAGGTATGGTGTTCTTGGGATGCAACTCAGTATTCTTCTTCCTCCAAACACGACGAGTCGAGTTTATACCAAAAAGTTATATTTTGGTTTCATCTGACCACATGACATTCTCCCAATCCTCTGCTGTATCATCCATGTGCTCTCTGGCAAACTTCAGAGGGGCCTGGACATGCACTGGCTTAAGCAGGGGGACACGTCTGGCACTGCAGGATTTGATTCCCTGTCGGCGTAGTGTGTTACTGATGTTAACCTTTGTTACTTTGGTCCCAGCTCTCTGCAGGTCATTCACCAGGTCCCCCCGTGTAGTTCTGGGATTTTTGCTCACCGTTCTCATGATCATTTTGAACCCACGGGATGAGATCTTACGTGGAGCCCCCGATCAAGGGAGATTATCAGTGGTCTTGTATGTCTTCCATTTTCTGATAATTGCTCCCACAGTTGATTTTTTCACACCAAGCTGCTTGCCTATTGTAGATTCACTCTTCACAGTCTGGTGCAGGTCTACAATTATTTTCCTAGTGTCCTTTGACAGCTCTTTGGTCTTGGCCATAGTGGAGTTTGGAGTCTGACTGTTTGAGGCTGTGGACAGGTGTCTTTTATACAGATAACAAGTTCAAACAGGTGCCATTAATACAGGTAACAAGTGGAGGACAGAAGAGCTTCTTAAAGAAGAAATTACAGGTCTGTGAGAGCCAGAAATCTTCCTTGTTTGAAGTGACCAAATACTTATTTTCCACCATGATTTACAATTAAATTCTTTAAAATTCCTACAATGTGAATTCCTGGATTTTTTTTCACATTCTGTCTCTCACAGTTGAAGTGTACATATGACGAAAATTACAGACCTCTGTCATCATTTTAAGTGGGAGAACTTGTACAATCGGTGGCTGACTAAATACTGTTTTGCCCCACTGTATAGTATATATACACACATACATATTATATACACACATACATATATATAAATGATAAATGGGTTATACTTGTATAGCGCTTTTCTACCTTCAAGGTACTCAAAGCGCTTTGACAGTATTTCCACATTCACACACTGATGGTGGGAGCTGCCATGCAAGGCGCTAACCAGCACCCATCAGGAGCAAGGGTGAAGTGTCTTGCCCAAGGACACAACGGACTTGACTAGGATGGTAGAAGGTGGGGATTGAACCCCAGTAACTCCAATTGCTGGCACGGCCACGCCGCCCCTACATACATACATACATACATACATACATACATACATACATACATACAGTATATATATATATATATATATATATACATACATATACACAGTATATATATAGATTTTGCGCTGTGTGCAGGCGCCAAGTCCTGTTGGAACTTGAAATCTCCATCTCCATAGAGCAGGTCAGCAGCAGGAAGCATGAAGTGCTCTAAAACTTGCTGGTAGACGGCTGCGTTGACCCTGGATCTCAGGAAACAGAGTGGACCGACACCAGCAGATAACATGGCACCCCAAACCATCACCCAACCATGCAAATTTTGCATTTCCTTTGGAAATCGAGGTCCCAGAGTCTGGAGGAAGACAGGAGAGGCACAGGATCCACGTTGCCTGAAGTCTAGTGTAAAGTTTCCACCATCAGTGATGGTTTGGGGTGCCATGTCATCTGCTGGTGTCGGTCCACTCTGTTTCCTGAGATCCAGGGTCAACGCAGCCGTCTACCAGCAAGTTTTAGAGCACTTCATGCTTCCTGCTGCTGACCTGCTCTATGGAGATGGAGATTTCAAGTTCCAACAGGACTTGGCGCCTGCACACAGCGCAAAATCTACCCGTGCCTGGTTTACGGACCATGGTATTTCTGTTCTAAATTGGCCCGCCAACTCCCCTGACCTTAGCCCCATAGAAAATCTGTGGGGTATTGTGAAAATGAAGATGCAGAATGCCAGACCCAAAAACGCAGAAGAGTTGAAGGCCACTATCAGAGCAACCTGGGCTCTCATAACACCTGAGCAGTGCCAGAAACTCATCGACTCCATGCCACGCCGCATTAACGCAGTAATTGAGGCAAAAGGAGCTCTAACCAAGTATTGAGTATTGTACATGCTCATATTTTTCATTTTCATACTTTTCAGTTGGCCAACATTTCTAAAAATCCCTTTTTTGTATTAGCCTTAAGTAATATTCTAATTTTGTGACACACGGAATTTTGGATTTTCATTTGTTGCCACTTCAAATCATCAAAATTAAATGAAATAAACATTTGAATGCATCAGTCTGTGTGCAATGAATAAATATAATGTACAAGTTACACCTTTTGAATGCAATTACTGAAATAAATCAAGTTTTTCAAAAT